>NW_027203526.1:0-71404 GCF_024711535.1 Dipodomys merriami | reverse complement strand
AACAAATAATGCTTCTAAATTTCAAAAAGAATGATACTAAGAGTAACCAAGGCTACTTGTGTTGCTATAGCTATAAATAAGAATGATCTTTGGGAATAGTCAAACAATCTTGATCTTTTTCATATCTTTCCTCTTCTCCAACAAAAGAAATCCTAGTCAAGATAATGCAAAATATTAATAAAGGATTTTTATATTTTTTAATATTCCCATTAAAGCAAATACACTTTTCCACTTTGCAAGCATGATTTTGAGAGTCAGACACTCACAATTATTTTATAGGCAAAAGTTTATTGCTTTGGCTTAGGTGTTTTCCTGCCTTTGGGCATTGCTCTCTATTATTTTGGGAACTACACAGAAAAACAAAATAAATCCATTATGCTTATGTTGAATTGTTCAAAGTCAAGCTGTCTTCAACAAAGTTTTTTGTTTCCTTCTACATTGCTAATTGAAGTTTAAATGATAAAAAAACGTGATACTTTAATGTACATTTTCATTGAAACCAGTGAAAACAAGAGTGTTTGTTATTGCTTTTTAAAATGTTTTCAAATATTTTCCTTGGCTATTTTCATTATTGCCTTTGTTCCATCCTCTAATCAGGAACACAGATTTTCACAAAAAGACCTTCGTAAGGAATAGGATGTTAGTAAAAAAAAAAAAAATAGGTGTATAATTAAAGATTTTCATCACTTAAGAGATTGAATAGCTCAGAAGACATTTTGCTATTACTGGCATGATTCTTAAACTAAGTGAAATGCATGTAAATGTGACAGTTGTTCCAAACACTGATTATGGCTTATACTTTTCTGTTTCAATGAGATAAGAAATTTTATTGTAAATGAAACCTCTGGCAAGGTTGTAGGGCATATAGATTTTAGGGTAGAAAGGTTAATGTTAGAAAGCCAAGATAGATTCCATAAACAGCACTGGCTTCAATTATCTGTTAATTATACTTATGACATATAAGTATATAAACATAAATATGAATTGAGTGAGGAAAGTGTGATTTACACAATTGATTCAATGACAACTAAGACCAGAAAACACTTCCCTACATTTATGTAAACTATTGTACCTAGTGAAGATTTAAAGAGTTTTAGAATATATATTTTAACATTTATGTCAAAATATTTATTGTACCTGCTTATTTTTATTTTTGGCGGTTGTGGGGCTTGAAATCTATGCCTGGACGCTTTCTCTCAACTGTTCAGCTCAAAGCCAGTGCTCTACCACTTGAGCCACTGCTAGTTTTTTGTTGGCTCATTGGAGATAAGTGTCTCATGGACTTTCCTGCCTAGGGTGGTTTTGAACCATGATTCACAGCTCTCCGAATCCTAAGTAGCTAGGATTACAAGTATGAACCATTCGCACCTACTACAGAATTATTTTTACACATTTATGAAGTATGGAGTGGTAATCCCATTCATTTATATCTTGTGTAATGATCAAGCTATATCATATCCAATAGTTTCTGTTTGTAACATTTCTCTTTAGTGAGACTGCTCAAAACCTTATCTTTTGCCTATGATGAAATATCTATTCTTAACTATAATCACTTTGCTTCTTATGGTACACAATTAATATATTAACTTTTAGTCATAGGCGTCTGCTAATTAAAGTCATATAAAGTATGAATTGTAAAGTGGAAGTAATTCGAGGTTCCATTACCAGTTTTAGGAAAACAATTATGTCTTTTGTTTTCAATTATAGTTCTGTGGGAATGTGTGATATTCATTGATTTAACTGCTAAAATTGATAACAGTTACATTATATTAAGTTGATTCAAAATTGTATTTGAAAATTTTACACTTAACACAAATATACTTTCACTTTCTTCTACCACACAATTAAAATAACAGTAAAGCAAAGATTTGTGTAGAAAACTAAAGCTAGATCCTTATATATCACTCTGCACCAGAATTAACTCCAAATGGAACAAGACCTCGGAGACAAAACAGACATTCAGAAAACTCTATAGGATGGAATAGGAGAAAATCTAGGTCTCCTTGGCACAGGCCGAAATTTTCTTAATAGAGACCCAAAAACACAACACATCAAATAAAGGTTGGACAAATGGGATTGCATGAAATTGTAGAGCTTCTGCATGGCAAAGGACATAGCTAGCAAAATCAATAGAAAGCCCATGGATTGGGAGAAGATCTTCACTAGCCATACAACAGACAAGGGTCTCATATCTAAAATATAACTGGAACTCAAAAAATTAAATTCCACAACAACAAATTTTCAAAGAAACAACTGCCCAATAAATAAGTGTGCTAAAGACTTAAAGAGAAATTTCTCTGAAGAAGAAAGACTTAAAGAGAAATTTCTCTGAAGAGGAAAGACGGATCACCAATAGACATATGAAGAAATGCTCAACCACTCTAGCCATAAAAGTAATGCAAATCAAAAAAACATTGAGATACCACCTCAACCCAGTTAGAATGGTTATAATCAAGAACTCTAATAACAGCAGATGCTGGAGGGGATGGGGACAGAAGGGAACATTTCTTCATTCTTGATGGGAGTGTAAACTTGTTCAACCACTTAGGACAGTAGTAAGGAGGTTCCTCAAAAGACTCCACATAGATCTCCCCTATGACCCAGCAATCCCACTTTTGGCATTTACCCAAATGTTCACAAACAAGACCACACTAAAGCTACCAACACGACTATGTTTATTGCAGCCTTACTTACCCTAGCTAAGATATGGAACCCACCCAGATGCCCCTCTGTAGATGAATGGATCAGGAAAATATGGTATATATACACAATGGAATTCTATGCCTTCATCAGAAAGAATAACATTGCCCCATTTGTTAGGAAATGGAAAGACTTGGAAAAATTATATTAAGTGATGTAAGCCAGGCCCAAAGAAACTTAGGTCCCATGGTTTCCCTTATTTGCAATAACTAGTATATGTCTGAGTCAAGCAGAAAAGGTCAGATAAGTTGATTTTAGGGAAATGAACCCTATGATATGTATTCAATTGTTTTTTTTTTCATGCGATTGTTTCTACCACAATTATAAGATTATTTCTTTGTTGCTTTGTATGTGCCTCCACCATTGTATAACCCCTGCTTTCACTCTATTTGATGTTGTTATAATTTGGGGAGGGGAAGGGAAAAAACAAATCATTTAAATAGGTATTCAGGTGGACCCATTGCAACAATGAGACTTACAAGTCGTTATGTCAAAAACGAACTTTACAACTTTGGTGAGGGGGGGAGGGATGGGTGGGGGAGGTGGGGGGAGGGTGGGATGGGAAGGGGAAACAAAGGAGGAGGCTACAATTCTTGATAAGAAATGTACTCATTTTCATGCCCATGTAATTGTAACTCCTCTGTTCACTATTTTCACAATTAAATAAAAATTTGAAAAATAAAAAAGTCACATAAAAAAAGAAAGTTGCAAAACCTCCCCTGCTCCTGGTTTGGCAGGATCAACATCATGAAAATGGCAATACTTCCCAAGGCTATCTTCAAATTCAATGCAATACCTATCAATATTCCATCCTTATTCTTCAAGGAAATACAAGAGGCAATCCAAAAATTCATATGGAACAATCAAAGACCCCAAATAGAAAAATGATCCTTAAACATCAAGAACAGGGCTGGAGGAATATCAATACCAAATTTCACACTCTACTACAAAGCCATAGTAATCAAAAGAGCTTGGTACAGGCACAAGGACAGACCTCAGGGCCAAGGGAATAAAATTGAAAACCTAGAAATGAACCCCACAGACCTATAACCATCTAATCTTCAATAAGGGAGCTAAAAAATGGAATGGAAGAAAGACAGCCTCTTCAGTAAATGATGCTGTTAAAATTGGTTAATCACTTGTAGAAAACTGAGGCTAGATCCTTATATATCACCCTGCATCAGAATCCACTCCAAATGGATCAAAGCCCTGGACTCATATCAGACACACTTGGTCTCCTTGGCATAGGCCAAAATTTTCTTAATACAGACCCAGAAACACATCAAAGAAAGGTTGGACAAAATGGGATTTAATGAAATTGCAGAGCTTCTGCATGGCAATTGATAAAGCTATCAAGATCTATAGAAAGCCCACGGATTAGAAGAAGATCTTCAGTAGCCATACAATGGACAAGGGTCTCATAACTAATATATACCTTGAACTCAAAAAATTAAATCCCCCAACAACTAATTCTCAAAGAAACAACTGCCCAACAAATAAGTGGGCTAAAGACTTAAAGAAAAACTTCTCTGAAGATGAAAGAAAGATAGCCAATAGACACATGAAGAAATGCTCAACCTCCCTAGCCATAAAAGAAATGCAAATGAAAACATTGAGATATCACCTCACCCCAGTTAAAATGGCTATAAATAAGAACTTTAATAACAACAGAACCTGGAGGGGATGTGGAGAGAAGGGAACCCTATTGTGTTGTTGTTGGGCGTGTAAACTTGTTCAACCACTGTGCAAAGTAGTATAGAGTTTTCTCAAAAGACTCCACATAGCGCTCCGCTATTTCCCAGCAATTTCACTATGGGGCACTTACCCAAATGATCACAAACATGACCATACTAAAGCTACCAGCACAACTATGTTTACTGCAGCATTATTTACCATGGCTAAAATATGGAACCAACCCAGAAACCCCTCAGTAAATGAATGAATCAAGAAAATGTGGGGGGCTGCGAAGGTGGCTCAGTGGTAGAGTGCTTGCCTTGCATGCCTGAGGCCCTGGGTTCGATTCCTCAGCACCACATAAGCAAAAAGTAAAAAAAGCGGGAAGTGGCGTTGTGGCCCAAGTGGTAGAGCGCTAGCCTTGAGCTGAAGAGCTGAGGGACAGCGCCCAGGACCAGAGTTCAGGCCCCACGACCGGAACCTCCCCCCCCAAAAAAAAAAGGAAAAGAAAAGAAAAGAAAAGAAAATGTGGTATATATACACAATGGAATTCTATGCCTCCATCAGAAAGAATGACATTGCCCCATTTTTTTAGGAAATTGAAAGACTTGGAAAAAATTATATTAAGTGAAGTAAGCCAGACCCAAAGAAATATGTCTCATGGTTTCCCTTATACACAATTACTAGTATATGTCTTGGACAAGCAGAAATGATCAGATAAGTTGATGTTAGGTGAAATGAACCCAAAGATAAGGACTCAAATGTTTTTTTTTTCTCTTGCTATTTTTTAGCATATTTATAAGATGATTTCTTTGTTGCTTTTTATGTTCCTTCCCCATGACATAACCCTTGTTTTCACTGTATTAGATGTTGGTATAATTAATTTGTGGAGGGGAAGGGAAAAACAAGTTGTTTAAATAGGGATATAGGTGGTCCCATGCAAAAATCAGATATACAACAAGTTACGTCAGAAAATGAACTTCACAACTTTGGTGCCTGGGTTGCTTTGGGGGGAAGATGGGAAGAAATTGTAAGGAGAAACAAAGGAGTGGGAAACAATGTTTGATAAGAAATGTAATCATTTCCTTGCTCATGTAATTGTAACCCCTCTGTATGTATTTTCACAATAAAAAATCATGAAATAATAAAAAATCCATGTCAATATTTTTTGGTGGTGGTGGGACTTGAATTCTGGGCCTGGTCGCAGATTTCAATGAGCTCTTCAGCTCATTGATACCACTGTACCACTTGAGCCACAGTGCTGTTTCTAGTTTTCAAGTGGGTTATTGGAGATAAGAGTCTCACAGACGTTTCTGCCCAGGCTGGCTTTGAACCACTATCCTTGATCTCAGACTCCTGAGTAATTAGGATTACAAGCATGAGCCACCAAAGCCCAGATCCAAGTCAATGTTTAAAAAGCAAGCTTATTGAAACTTCTGGTTTTTCCAATAAACAATCTTACTTTTTATCATTAGTTTATAACAATGAGTTATTTTTAGATGTAACTGTGAACTTTTTAATAGAATCAAATATAAGTTTTACTATTACTCAGTATCTCACAAAATCCACTGTAATTGACTTTCCCCAAAGTCACTTATTACATACTATATTGCTGACTATTATTACAGTCTATATTACATATAGTGTGAAACGAAAATAGTTTGGACTATTTCATATAAATTAGTAGATGCTATGTTAGCATTATAAAATCACATCTGTGATTTTAAAAGAAGGAAAGATTTTAGAGTTAAAATCAATTATAAATGTGTAGTGTGTCCCAATTAAAGCAAAAATTCTGAGTTCATACAGAAAAAATTATTTTCTTTCCACTAAAGAATTTGAAGTAATACTATTTGAAATAGTGAGGCAATAAGAGGAAGAATTCAAATCATGTCAAACAATGTCTCTGTTATTCTACTACCCCCTCCACTAACAAGACCTATCCGGTCCCAGATGTCACAAAATTTCAAGTATTTCTCTTAGAAATCTATTTCGAAAAGTTCTAAATCACTGATTCTTTGTGTACTTTCTGTTATATGAAACAAAATATAGACATAAAACAACTGAAATAAAATGCACACATCTGTCGAAGTCACCACAGTTGGAAAAACAACCCACAAAGTAGAACTCCCCCAGGAACAAAACAATGTTGTGCTGTTATTTTTAAGCACAAAAACCTCATATACATGTTGCCCTTGACTAGAACCATAAAGATAACTGTGTCTCAGAAATACGGTTGTGTTCATTTGTAATTAAATTCATCTAGATGAACCTAATATAGCAAATCCCTTGAATGGATCAAATTGTTTAAAAGAAATATGACTGTAAGGGGAGTGAGATCTGCACATTTTTAAGAGAATAAAATAACAAAAATCATGATATCTTAAAAAATTCAGAAATATTAATAGTAATAGTATCCATATTGAGACCTAAATCCTACTGATTTAACAAGAACAAAATATGCAAATAGTAGAATCTGAGCAGTGTACCTGAGTGTACATAATTTTAAACTACTCCAAATTACACTTTGTAGAAGACAGAATGTGGGTTATCTAAAGGAAAACATCAATCCATGATATAAATGACATTAAAAATCTCATGAAAAGGGCTGGGAACGTGGCTCAGTGGTAGAGGGCTTGCCTTGCATGCATAAAGCCCTGGTTTTGATTCCTCAGCACCACATAAGCAAAAATAAAGAAGCCGGAAGTGGTGCTGTGGTAGAGCACAAGCCTTGAGCTGAAGAGCTGAGAGACAGCGCCCAGGCCCAGAGTTCAGGCCCCATGACCGGACACCCCCTCCAAAAAATCTCATGGAAAGAGAGTAGTTGTTTCTGGAAATAATAGTTTAATAAATGGTGGTCAAAAAATCTTTCTACTACTGACAAAATTGCATACTTATTTAGTTAGATCCAAAAAAGACCCAAGATACTCAAGCTCATTTGAAACTTTGGCAAAGTAGCAGGATAAAATTGTAACATTATTATCGATCTTGACTCTGGCATGGAATTAATTTCCTCTTTGATCTGACAAATGAATATATGAAAAAAACAGAACTTCAACTAAATATCAAGATCTAACTAAACATATAACCAGAAAAGTCATCATGCAAGCTGTATTGCAACTGGGATAAAAGAAAAATCAGTCATACTGATTCTGTATTTATTGTAAGTGTCGACTTTTTCATAAATTATTTCCTTTAGCTTGCATTTGTAAAACATTGCGTTAAGTGTACATCTTGGTAACTTAGTTTGGATTCCTCCTTCAATATATTTCTGAGTATAATGTCTCACATCAA
The DNA here is from genome assembly GCF_024711535.1 of Dipodomys merriami. Classification (NCBI taxonomy): domain Eukaryota; kingdom Metazoa; phylum Chordata; class Mammalia; order Rodentia; family Heteromyidae; genus Dipodomys; species Dipodomys merriami. Next base: position 63,736 of record NW_027203526.1, on the reverse strand, counting down.
TTCCTAACCCATGAAATGATGTTGATTGCAAAACAAATGGTAATAACCACTGCTTATAATACACAAAATCTCATAAGCATGACACCAGTAAGCATTGGTTAACATTTTGGTATCATGGTCTCATGACTGATGAGGCCTATTTGCATGAGCATAATTGTACCTAGGTTCCTCAGCCTAAATTTAACAACTGTTAAAAAATGTTTATAACTTTATCTGTCACCCATCAGAGATTAAACCTGAATATAAAGCCTAAGGAAAATGATAAGGTAAGAATTTAGCTCTTCCAGATATAAAGTAAACAAAATGCAGCATAGAGTAACTCTGGTGTAAAGTCAACCTATTTCTCCAAAACATTCTACGCATTTCCTTACAATGTGTATTATTCTCAAGAAGGGAATGGGTAATGTGAGAAGAGGACTATCCAAGCATTGTCTTCAAATAGACATAATTTGGATTTACCTCTTTATTTTGCTATAAGCATATTTGATAAAAACAGTTTGAATAATTGATTTCCAGATCAAGTATAATATATCCTAGTTGCATATACCAAAGTACATTCAGAAAATGGTATATAGCAATTAAGTAAAGAAAGTCCGGGCAGAAAAAATGGCATCTCTATACTATGTGACCCCCAATTCTTCAGTATTTCATTCTGCCTCCATTTAATGAATATGATGGTTTAAATGCTGTATAAAGTATTAATTAAAATCAATCAGTGTCCTAGAATACAATTGTGTAGAATTTTGTCCTAGAATCATGCAAGAACTGCCCATTCAATCATGACATACATCACATTCCATTGGTATTCATATGGATAGGAATGAGTTTCTTAGTATCTCCTGCCATTTGGAAATGGCATATCCAGGCTTCCAACTGTGGGCTCCAGCTCCCACCAGTTAAACCTGAGGATAGGGAACTCACAGGTGTGTCCAAGAACATCAGCAAAACCAATGATGAGGCAGGCACCAGTGGCTCCTCCTTGATACTTACAAGACTGTGATAGGAGGATCATGGTCAAAGTCACTCTAAGCCAGGAAGTTCTTGAGACCCCTGTCCAAATTCAATCCCAACAAAGCCAGAAGTAGATTCATGTGGCTCCAGTGGTAGAGGGCTAGCCTTGAGGAAAAGCAGCTCAGGGACTGTGCCAGATCCTGAGTTCAAGGTCCAAGACTGACAACAAATGGACATACACAACAATCTGTGCAGCCATCCAGCTCAAGCAGGTCACCCTCTTGTCCCCAACTGAATTGGACAGAGTTCTCTGGGAAAGGGGCTGGGGGAGTCATTGTCATCTTAACTCTGCCCAATCTGCCTGCATCACAGGATTCTGCCACACCCCCATTATTTCATGATTCTTTCTGACCACTGGTATACAAGAATTGTGGCTACGCCCACATTCCATTTTGCCTGGTAGATGGATGAGGCTCTGTTAACACACTGAGCCTGACATCCACAGTGGGGAAATCATACCACAGGAGCAGTGGGCCAGCTGCAGGCACCTGGCCCACCTGGCAGCTCAGTGCCAGACTGAGCTGGAGATACAGCCTCCCGCCCCATGAGCTGCCACCACAGCATTCATGGGGATGGGAAGCGGGACATGTGGGCATCCAAGAAGAAAATGTGCTTCATCCACAACCTGCCTGATGAGGTGGACTTCCAGAATCCAGCAAGTTAGCTCCACCATCGATGCAGCCAGCTGTCAGCACACATCCAAACTATTGAGGAGTCCCTTGTGGTGTGTAAAGAGCAGATTTTGGTCCTGAATGAGCTGTTTTGGGAGAAAGCTGAGTGTGTTTGCTGGATGTCCCAGGAGAAGATGAAGAGAAAAGTACTGCAGGAGCTGCTGTCGATCCTCACAGAGGAAGGCATGGAAAGCAGGCTCCAGATGCCAGCACAGGCTGAGCCCCCAACCACCAATGCTGCTTCAGATGCATCAGGGCCTGTGGGGGTGAAATGAGGGAGGAGCCGAAAGTTTTGAAGAATTGCAACTTGAAGACAGCGTCGAAACTGCCAGAGGATAGATCAGTGTTCTCATCACCATAGAGGACTCCCCCAAGGAGCACATCCTGCTGCAGATGCCCTAGATACAGATCTGCCCACAGCTCAGGCAAGGAGTGCTCCCTCCCTTTCTTCGGTAGACTGATGCAGATAATGACTCCTCATGTGACATACTGACTCTCAAAAGCCTTGGAAGCCACCAGAAGTAGGTGGCCAGGTGGCCTTCTCTCAGGCCTCTATCTGCTGGGTGATGGGAAAGTTAAACTGGGGGTCAGTTAAGGCAGAGGCTGCCGGGAGGTGGCCCAATCTCAAGGGACATCTAATGGCCCATTGGTGACCAGGGAAGAGACCCATATTATGCTTATCACAAAGAATAAATTGTTCTCAAAGGGGAAAGAAGCCTCCAACGAAGATTTGTTCTTCCAGTCCTGGGGCTTGAACTAAGGGCCTGGCCACTGTCCCTGAGCTCTTTTTGATCAAAGCTGATGCTCGACCAGTTGAACCCCACTTCCCCTTCCAGCTTTTTCTGTGTGGAATCAAGCCCAGGGCTTCAGTCATGCTAGGCGACTACTCTACCACTGAGCCACATTCTCAGCTAGGATGATTCACCCCTCCTAAACCCATATGGCCATTCCTGAGATAAAGAGTAAGTAGGGGCTAGGAGGAATATGAAGCACTTCTGCTTCACACCAAAATAATTCCCCGCCCCCAATTCCCACACCCTTAGTTGAAGTTTCTCTTCTACCATTGAGGGATGAGGGAAGCAGAGGGGAGTCCCGAGAGAGGAGTATCAACAACAGTGCCCCCTGAGCCCCACACCTTCCCCACACAAGGGGTCCTCCAGATTCCAATCTTACCTGACTCAATGTGGAGTCTACACTGTCTTCCCACCACTGCAAGGCTCAGGATGAAATAAAGGTCAACCCTAGGCTCAGCCTACACCAGGGTGGAAGTTCCTAATCCCAGACCTACTTCCACCTCTGACTGCCCAGAGTTAGGACAGACCCACCACTCACCACTGTGTTGGCTGTGATGACCTCCTGGATGGATTCCAGGAAGAAGGTCTACGGCAAAGAGCAGAAGCAGCAGGGTCAGCATGGCAGAAGGAGGTGGGGTGATTGCTTTGGGATTTTCCTCCTTGGAGCCCTCCCTTCCATCCAGAGCCATGCTGACCCGAAGCATGGACAAGGCCAGGGGGTGAGACAAGATGGACCAGCGCGGGACTAAAGGAGGCACTGCTTTGTCCTGGAGCACGTGAAAATTCCAATTATATTTGTCCAATGCCAATCCCAAAGCCAACATCTCATTTTTGTTGGCCATGAACACTCTCCCTGAGCTCTTATTCTCGAGGCTGGTACTCTACCACTTGAGCCACAGGACCACTTTTGTTTTCTGATGGTTCATCAAGGATAAGAGTCTCACACACTTTCTGCCCAGGCTGGCTTGGCACCTTGATCCTCCAAATCTCAGCTTCCTGAATAACTAGGATGCCAGGCATGAGCCACCAGTGCCCAGTATGTGATAACTTTTGAAGGCATCTTGGCGATTTAGTGAAGGAGCCCCAATGGGCCTGGATAGACCATGACCCAATCAAGGAGCTGGGTTAGGAGTAGGATTATCTTCTACCCATTCTGTTCTCCAAAATTAAAGATGCCAGGTGGTGGTGTATGCATCAGACACCTAGGCCAGGAGTCACCAGGCTTAGTGGGGGAAAAGTAGAGAATACCCAAAGATTGCAGTGTAGAAATCTCTGATTTTGCATGCATGTGGTGTGTGTGTGTGTGTGTGTGTGTGTGTGTGTGTGTGTGTGTGTGTGTGTGTGTGTTTGTGTGTGTGTGTGTTTGTGTGTGTGTGTGTGTGTGTGTGTGAACTCAGGGCCTAGGCTCTATCCCTGAGTTTTCTTGCTCAAGGCTACTGCTCTGCCACTTGAGCCACAACCCCACTTGTTTTTCGATTGTTAATTGTAGGTAAGTGTCTCAAGGATTTTCCTGTCCAGGGTGACTTGGAAGCATGATGGAGACCCCAGGGAAGCAAGAGTAAACACAACTCGCAGGTACAATCCCTATGGTGGGCCACTCCTGCCCCCTGGTGGCCACATGCGGGATATGCGGCCCCGTGCCATTGTCCTCTAGAGTTCAATTTTGAGAAGTGACCAGGGCCAAGCTGACTTTTGTTCACCCTGAGTGCTGATGCCAGAGCAGGTCTGTTCCACCCTAGGCCAAGAGAGCTCCATGAGCCCCAGCTTTCCAGGGGCTCAAGGAAGAGAGAGGTCAGCTTCAGGCTGAGCTAAGAGCCTTTGCCCCCAGAGACCCCAACTTGGCCTTCCTTATCACCATAAGACCTGTCAAAGAACAACCCCCCAAAAAAAACAAAATTGGAGCTGTGCCTCCAAGTAGTAGAGCTCTAGCATTGAACCAAAGAGCTCAGGGACAGGGCCCCCAAACTTTGAGTTCAAGACCCCCATAAAACACAGGTTGGCTAAATGTGAGCTGGTAAGATTTGTGAAGTGTTTCTGAAGAATGGGGATACTGAAGAAAGCATCCTAATTCTAATGAAAGCTGAACCTGTGACATACAGCTATGTGCTGAGTCCTTCAAAGGGCACTATTTGCTGCATCCTTCCCACATGGGGGTTTTGTGCTGAGTCCTCAAAAATGTGCTGTTTGTTGAGTCATCCCATAGGGTCCTATGTGCTGAATCCCTGAGAAGAGTGGGCCGTGCTGAGGTTTTCAAAGGGTGCTGTGTTCTGAGTCCATTACACAATGTACGGTATGCTGAGTCTTTCAAAAGGTGTGGTGTGCTAATTCATCTAAAAGGATCCTGCTATGTGCTGAGCCCTTGAGAAGAGAGGGATGAGGTGAGATTTTTGAGTGCTGTGTGCTGAGTCCTTTACACAGGTTGCTCTGTATTGTCCTTCAAATGGTGCTGTGTGCTGAGTGCTTCCACAGTGTGGTATGTGCTGAGTTCTGCCATAGTGTGGTATGTGCTGAAACTTACAAAATTCTTATATGCACTGAGTTCTTCAAAGGGTGCTATAAAATGAGAGATTTACAAAGGGTGATTTGTACTCAGCTTTTCAAAGGGCTGTGTGTGGAGTCTTAACACAGAGTGTACTATGTAATGTGCCCCTGGGAAAGTGTGCTATGTGCTGAGTTTGTCAAAGCATGCAATGTGCTGACTCCTTTACACTGCAAGCTGTGGACTCCCTCCTTCAAAGGGTGCTGTGTGCTGATTACCCTACATAGGGTACTATATGCTGAGTCCTTCAAAGTGAGCTGTGTGCTGAGTCCTTTACACAGGGTGCTTTGTGCTGTTTTTGGAAGTGTGCTGTGTGTCATCCCAAAGAGCGCTTTGTACTGAGACCTTGAGAGGTTGTTATCCCCAACAGTCACACACACACACACACACACACACACACACACACACACACACACACACACACATACACACACACACACACAAGGGTCACCATGCACCTTCTTAGTGTGTGGAGTGAAGAGGGGTGGAGGAGAGTCTCCTCCATGGGTGGAGCTGAGGGGAGATTCGATACCTGGGGCAGGTACTGGGGTTCGGGGAGAGTGCTGAGCTGACGTGATTGCTTACCTATCACTTCTGATCACAAATCCTCTCTTTAATTTTTATAGTATCTTTGAATAAATCACACAATTTGCATGTAATTATCATCTTAAGGAAAGACAGTCTGCTTTTACATCTTTCATTCTATATGACAAACCCTGATTTTTTGTTTCCCTGTTTTCTGAATAAGTATATTCCTGGAAACAGGATATTCACATCTAATCTGGGTGTAATTTTCATTTTAAAATTAGAAATATAATATAAACTTTGTTGTGACTAGTCATTTTCTAAAAATGAGTGATATTCATGAACACATATATTTTGGTGCCTTTAAGTAAATTGGACTTGATGTGCTATGGTAGTTCTTGTGTCTAATTGACTTAACCATTAGATTATTCATGTATAAAAATGTGCATTGCACTTTTTTATTTTTATATATAAAATAGTCCCCAAGGATTTACTTTAAAGTGATAAGGGGGGCTGTTTTCATTTTCCATACTTTATATTTATTTCAGTAAAAGTACAAGAAATACATGATGTTTACTGAAGCAATATAAAAGATGAGAATATATTTCTAAAGAGAATAGATTTATTGATTAAAATATAGAAAAGAGTAAAATAACCAGGTTTCTTGCTTGAGACTGCATAAATTTCATATGAATGTAGCTCAAGATGAGAATCGGAAATAAATTCATATTAATATTATTGAGATCTCAATCACAATATAAGCAATATAGGTATTTTAAGGAATTGGTCATTCAAAGCCATAGATATGTAATGGATGAAGAATTGTATTGAAAACAGCAGAGGAAAACAATTCAACATGCAGATATTAAGATTTTATAATACTCACATGAAAGAAATGGAGCTTTTGCCTTTCTGAAGAAGAAAATTTAGCCAGGAATTTCAATGTAAGGCATCAATTATAATGAGTCTAAAGTCTTTTCCTCCAAGATATCCAAGCGTACTATACTCATTCTCTGGAGTAAATAAGTAATTGTTTTAATTAGCTTTGTTTAATATTAATTTACTTGTAGCAAATAGGTTAAAATGTCTGCTCGCTTTCTTTCAATGTAATAACATACATTTGTTGTATATGGACTCGAGACTCCCTTGCCGAAGACCACCAGAGACCATGACCAATACAAATAACAAAGGAGTCGTTTATTTGCAAATTCGAGGTTGGTCCTCCATGTACTCAGTAACCGGTGAAGCTAAGAGGCCCCCAGCATAGAATCAGCACAGTTTTCATACTATTGAACAAACAACTTTAAAGAAATTTTACATGAGAAATTACATGATTGGCTAAAATTTTAAGCAAACTAAGCTATGCATATCTGATTGGCTAATATTATTATTGACATGTAATTGACGGGATCTCTGGCCACTGGGTCACTGTGTCCTGAATGGCCACCCAGTGTTTGGTCAATGCATCTGGACAAAATTCCTGACTTTCCCAAAGATTATTTATGTCTGTTTTCCGGGAATTGTTTTTCTTTTTGTGTCATTTCTGGGTCAAACCCATGGTTATTTTTATAATTCATACTTCACAAAATGGTTGCTAGTGTGTAATGGAGTTACTTAGTACTTCCTTGTGCCTCTTTAAGCCTTAGGCTCTTCAGATTTCATATTATTACTGTCTCTTCATACAAGCCTGAAATCACTATTTCAAAGTAACACAAACAGAAAAACAAAAATAACCTGATACAACCATCACAAATCCTAAATTATGTGAAAAAATCCATAATATAAAAAGTAAACCTGAGGAAGAGGAAAAACAATGGCAGAATAACAACAGAAAATTACCCTAGCTCTCTCTAATGAAACAGAGATTTACAGTCCTAGCAGGTACTCCACTTCTAGAGGGTCACATCAAGTCAGCTATAATTATATGTAGATATACAATCCAAAAGAAGATATTATGTTGTCTTCACAAGCACACAGAAATCTATGAAAAGTTACCCAGCCAGGAAGGTGAGTGCTGTGACTGTGTTGGCCAACATACTCAAAAGCACAACTGCAGTGTGGAAATAAAAGGTCCACATGGGAAAAAATCACGAGCAGAGTCAGTCACATTTAAACACAGACACAATTCACCTTACCACTGGACAGTCAGAACTGTTATTGGAACCACAAGTATTAACATTACAACATCTCACCACAACTGATCTCTTCTCTTACACTTAATGGTCCAGACACAAACCTAATTCCAGAAAAAGCAATCACAATAGAAGACCAAAGCAACATCTGGCAAATCAACCAAGAACATAGATAGTCACCTATTAAGATCAGAGATGCCCCAAATGAAAGCCAAGAAATCTTCCAAATGGACAGAACAAATCAGAAAAATAAGAAGAAAGTCATTCCAAAGTAATAATTCACACAGTAAATAAAAAAAGCATTAGAACAGACAATCAAGGACCTAGAAGATAGTTTTCAAAATACATTACAAATACTGCTGAAAAATGTGGTTAATGAAAAAATATATAACCTCTACAAGGAAACTTGTGAACAAGATGAACACAATCAAAGATTAGCAAAATCATTCATGGAGACTCCAAACAGAAAGAAAAATAAATTCTAAGGCAAGAGAGTCCAAGGAAAAAATAGATACCAAGTTAAAAGATATAAAAGAAGACACAGCTAAAACCCATATCCCCCAACCCCCCACCCAAAGAATAGTTTAAAGAAAGTCCATACAAGAGATAAAAAAAAGCTTAAATAAAGATATAGAAGCCCTAAAAATAACCAATTATAAGACAGGGAAATAAAAACAAAATAGAATGTCTCTACAGCAAATAGATGATATAGAAGATAATCTCAGAGATCACAGATAGAATAGGTCTAATAGGAAAGAGGAAATAATCATTTAGAACATATCCAAGAAATAAGAAATAATCTTGCTGGAAGTTCAAGACTCAGAAGATCAAATTGGGGGAGGTAGGTATCAAGAAGGAGAAGAGCAGGAAACTAAATGGATGGGAAATATATTACAGAATTGTAGCAAAGATTATTCCAAATATCCAAAGATATAGGCTCATTCAGTGAAGAGAAGCCTTTAGAAGACCAAACAGAGAATCCCAGAACAGAACAAACCACCACCACATCATAGTCTATTAGAGGATCATTAGAGATAAAAGAAAGGATTCTTAAATCGGTCAGGAGAAAAGACAGATTATTTATAAAGGATATACAGTCAGAATAAATACAAGTTTCTTAGCTGATATGGTAAAAAGGAAAGCCTGGCATGATATATGAAAACATTAAAGGCAAACAATTACCAACCATGAATATGGTCCCAAGCCAAACTCTCCTTTACATTAAAAGATTTTGTAAAAATATTTCATGACAAAGAAAACTTGAAAGAATGTATCTCTACCAAATCAGCAGGATAGAAGTTATTCAAATATATCCTACATAGAGAAGATCAAGAAGAACAGGACTGATTATATAAAATGTTCCCTACCCGAGAACAGGGTAAATATATTAAGAGTAGATGAGGCACAGCTCCTAACAGCATGTGCATAACAGGACTTATCAGATATTTCACAGTCTTAACCTTTAATATAAATGGACATAATTTTCCAAATAGAAGACATAGATTAGATAGTAGTATCAAAAAACAAGATGCATCCATATAGTATCTAAAAGAGACACATTTTATTGACAAAAACAAACACATACTCAAACTGAAAGGCTGGAAGGAAAATTTTCAAGCAAATGGACACCATAAAAAGACCACACAATTACTAACATAAAATAAAATAGAATTCAAATTAAAATTATTAGGAAGAGACATTATATATTGATAAATGCAACTCTCCATTAGGAGGATATAACAAGTCTAAATATCAATGCCCTGAATCCTAGAGCACCCCCACTTCATCAACTAAATACTACTTAACCTAAAAACACATCTTAATACACATCTTAATAGGTCATCTAAGCAAATTTCAACCAAGAAAATGAAAACCTATATAACTACATTGACCACCTAGCCCTAACCGATATCTACAGAATATACCTTCAATGTCAGAATAAACGTCATTCACAGCAGCTCATTGAAGAGTCTCCAAAATAGAACATATCCAATGGTAGATTGCTTGCCTTGCATTCATGAGGCCCTGAGTTCAATTCCTCAGCAAAAGATAAGCAAAAGAAAAAAGTCGGAAGTTGTGCTGTGGCTCAAGTGGTAGAGGACTAGCCTTGAGCTGAAGAGCTGAGGGTCAGCGCCCAGGCTCAGAGTTCAGGCCCCACAATCAGACACCCCCCCCAAAAAAAAAGAAATTCTATCTAAATTGAAAGAAAAATTAATTGAATTCCCATATCTTGTCAGAACACAACAGAATAAACATATAATTAAACAGCTAAAGTAAAAAAAAAAATTTCTCATACACATGAAGACTGAACAACACATTGCTGAATGACCAACGGGGCACTGAATACATTAGAATGAAAATCTGAAAGTTTCTGAAATTTAACAAATTGAACACACAAAATACCAACTCCTCTGGGACACAGAAATGCAGTACTTGGAGGAAAATTAATAACTCTGAGTGCCTACATCAAGCAATTGGGGAAATTTCAAGCCTGTATATTAATTATATACCTCAAATTTCTTGAAAACAGGAACAAGCCCAAATTCATAGCAGTAGACAGAAACAAATAAAAAAATTAAATCAGAAATAACTAAAGACAAAATAAAACATAAAAAGATCAACAAAATAGAGTTGGTTCTTTCAATAAATTAACATACTTGACAGACCCTTGACAAATCTGCCTAAGAAGAGAACTTATATAGATAGAAAGATAAATAGAAAGCCCTCAGATTGGGAGAAGATCGTTATTTGCTCCGCAACAGGCAATGGCCTCATATATAAAATATATTAGAGCCCAAAAAGTTAACCCCCAAAAAAACAAATCCTCAAAGAAACAACAGCCTCTGGCTGGGAAGGTGGCCCAGTGGTAGAGCGCTTGCCTTCCATGCCTGAGGCCCTGGGTTCGATTCCTCAGTAGAAATTAGCAAAAAGAACAAAGCCGGAAGTGGCACTGTGGCTCAAGTGGTAGAGCGCTAGCCTTGAGCTGAAGAGCTGAGGGACAGCGCCGAGTCCCAGAGATCAGGCCCCACGACCGGACACCACCTCCCCCCCAAAAAACAACAACTCTCTTAATAAGTGAGCTAAAGATTTAAAGAGAGACCTCTCTGAAGCAGAAATATGAATGGCCAATAGACACATGAAGAAATATGAAACATTTCTGGCCATAGAAATGCAAATCAAAGCAACATTGAGATTCCACCACACCCCAGTTAGAATGACCATTGTGAAGAAAACTAATAACAACAGATGCTGGGCTGGGGGGATGTGGCCAAAAAGGAACATTACTACACTATTGGTGGAAATGTAAACTTGTTCAAAACTCCAGAAAGAAGTATAGAGGTTGCTCCAAAGAGCTCCCCTATGACCCAGCAAACCCACTCCTGGGTATTTACCCAAATGTCCACAAACAAGACCACACTAAAGCTACCAGCACAACTATGACAATTGTAACATTATTCACCATAGCTAAGAAATGGAACCAACACAGATGTCCCTCTGTAGATGAATCAATCAAGAAAATGTCATATATATTCACAAGAAAAATTCTATGCTTCCGTCAGAAAGAATGACATTGCCCCATTAGTAAGGAAATGGAATCACTTGGAAAAAATAAGTCAAACAAGCCAGACCCAAAGAATCATAGGCTACATGTTTTCATTCATTTGGAAAAACTAGAATATGCCTAGGATATTCTTAGAAAAGATCACAATACCTTAATAGCTCTATGCATATCATCATACAAAATTATGCTTGTTGAAATGAGCTTCAAGAAATGAATACAAGATAATTGTGTAGTGAACTGTTTTCGTAATTTCTATTTACTTTTTGCTCTTTGGTTTATTCCCTGAAGTCACTGTTTTTGATTTCTGTACCCTTTGTCTTATACATAAGTTAATCTGATTTGGGGAAGAGAAGGGAAATCACAGAAACTGTGGGACAAAGATTAACCAAAGCAACAGTGATATACACTAGACACTATGTTAGAAATGAAGTTTACAACTTTGGGGGAGTGGGATGTCAGGGTTGGTGGAAGCAGGAAAAAAATGAGGAAGCAGTAACACTGTTAAAAAATGTACTCATTACTTACGTAACTGTAACGCACCTCTCTGAATATCAACTTCATAACAAAAAATACCGAACAACAAATAAGAGTACTCACCCAAATAGAAAAAACTAGAGAAAAAAATGAGACATCAAACATAAATAAGGAAAATTGATAATATTATAAGAAAGTACTTTGAAAACTGTATGCCCATCACCTGGAGAATGCTGGAGAAATTGATGCTTTCCTATACTTGACCTGAGCCAAGAAGTGATAAATAAGAAGTAATGAAAATTAAATCTCAATAAACAATTTCCCATACCAGAAATATCTAGTACTCAATGGATTTACCATGAAATTAAGGGCTGAAATGAACTTACAATATTCAGATTTAACTCTTCAATGGAATAGAAAGGGAAATGGAATTATTAAACACATTCAATGAAGCTAGAATTAGACTCTTTCAGGGGCTGGGAAGGTGGCTCAGTGGTAGAGTGCTTGCCTTGCATGCATGAGGCCCTAGGTTCCATTCCTCAGCACCACATTAGCAAAAAGAAAAAAAGCCGGATGTGGCGCTGTGGCTCAAGTGGTAGAGCACTAGCCTTGAGCTGAAGATCTGAGGGACAGCACACAGGCCCAGAGTTCAGGCCCACGACCAGACCACCCCTTCCAAAAAAAAGAATTAGACTTTCCCAAATTGATGGGGACTCATCAAAGAAAAAGAACTACGAACCCAACTCCTTGATAAGCATTGATGCAAACTTCTCAATAAATTTCTCACCAACCAATTTTAGCAACTAACAAAAAAATTATATGCTATGATCAAACAGTATTCATCCTAGGATACAATTGGATTCAATATACTTGTCAATAAACATAAAACATGACATCAGTAGAAGCAGGGAAAGAACCACATGATCATCTATATGGATGTAGAAATAGCTTTTAACAAGCTCCCGTACCGCTTTATGATTAAAGGTCTGAGAAGCTAGGAATGCATGGAGCTTTCTTAAATATAATACAAAGTATGTATATGGCAAAGAGATAATAAGTGTGTACCTAATGGTGGAAGCATGAAGTCATTAAAATCAGGAATGAGAAAAGGATGTCCACTATCTCTACTATTCTTCAATATAGTAGTGGACTTTCTAGCAAGAGCAATAGGCAAGAGAAAAACATAAAGGGGATCCAAATAGCGAAGAAGTAAAACTATCCCTATTTACAGATGAAAGGATCCTATATTTAAAGGACACTATAGCTTCTTCCCCCCACTTTAGTAAAGGTGGTGCTAACCTTCAGCAATGTAGCAGAGTATAAAACTCACAAGAATCAGTAGTTTTTTCTGTTTTACTAACAATGGGAAGATCCACACTTAAATCCAAAAAACCTCATATGTATTAGCTTCAAAATCCAATCAAATCTATACAAAACAAAACAACAACAAAACTAGGAATTATTAAATTTAAAATAGGAAATTTAAGGAGATTCAAGGAAATGGAATGTCTTTCAATGCTCCTGGTTGGAAGACTTAACAATTAACATTGTGAAAACTGCAATACTGCCCCCAAACAATTGACAATACAATACCCATCAAAATCCCAACAATATTCTTCAATGCAGTAGAGAAAGCCATCTGAATGTAATAAGAAATTACAAAATTACAGATGAAACCAAAGGATTAGAAATGAACTCATGGGCCTATTGTCATTTTACACACACACACACACACACACACACACACACACACACACACACACACACACACACACACACAATGGAATTCTATTCACCCATCAGAAAGGATGACTTTTCACCAGTCTTTAGGAAAATGAAAGGCTTGGGAAAATTATACTAAAACAAAGGTATGCACACTCAGAGCAATATAGTTTTCAAAGTTTCATTCATTTATGGTAGCTAGAAGGTGCCTACAAATCTACAAGTACATGACAGATTCTACATCGCCCCAGATAGAATGGCGATTATCAAGAAAACTAACAATAGCGAATGCTGACAGGGATGTAGCCAAATGGGAACTCTATTACACAGTTGGTGGGAAATTAAACTTGTTCAACCACTCAGGAATGCAGTACGGACGTTCGTTCCTCAAAAGACTAAACATAGATTTCCCTTAAGACCCAGTAATTCCTGTCTTGGGCAGTAATCCAATAAATAACAAGCAAGCTCACATGAAAGCTACCAGCATAACTATGTTCAGGGACCCGACCCAAAGTTCAAGGACTGGAAAACAAGTTACCACTGCTGGTATTTTTTCCCCAAATAGGAACCTTTTTTTTGGGGGGGGGGCGTCTGGTCATGGGGCCTGAACTCTGGGCCTGAGCGCTGTCCCTCAGCACTTCAGCTCAAGGCTAGTGCTCTACTACTTGAGCCAAAGCGCCACTTCCAGCTTTTTTCTTTTTACTTATGCAGTGCTGAGTAATCAAACCCAGGACCTCAGCATATAAGGCAAGCCCTCTACCACTGAACCACCTTCCCAGCCCTAAATATGAATCTTTTGACCTAAGATAACAAACCATTCTATTTGCAGCAGCTAGGATAGGACTTAAATGTAGTGGGTGATAAAATGGCTTCTTTATTGAATGTTAGGAAAAGATGTAAGCAGTCCAAGAAAAGTGTGATTTGTTGTTGTTGTTGTTTTAGGGGCTTGAAATCTGGGCTTGGGCACTGTCCCTGACCTCTTCAACTCAAGATAAGGGCTCTACCTCTTGAGCCACAGTTTCTGTTTTTCTGGTGGTTAAATGGAGCTGAGAGTCTGAGGGACTTTCCAGCCCAGGCTGGCTTTGAACATCAGTCCTCAGATCTCAGCTTCCTTAGTAGCTAGGATTACAACTGTGAGGCACTGGCACCAGCCTAAAAATGAGAGACTTTTATAAAAGAAAATGTAACTCTTCACCTGTGTCTAAACCTCAGATATCACTATTAGAACACTTCATCCTTGACTCATTTCATCAGACATTTGTAAATTTTCTCTTTTCTTTCATGTGAGAATACTGTAGTCAATATCAACTCAGCTGTGGGACTGAATCAATTGTATGCTAATTGCTAGCAGCTAAATCAAGAACATTTACCTCAAAACATATGAAACCCTCATTTGGAATAATTTTTTTCACTTTTTATTACAAATCTGTGCTTTATTACTTCCTAATGTGATATTAGAACCCCTAATCGAGTGATGATATTTTTTTTTCTTCAGCAATTGGCCTTCTCCCACATGTGGTCAAATATTTAATTCAAAGATTTCCATTGAAAATTCATTAAGCTGATGTTTAAGAAAATGTGCATTTCTCAAAAAAAAAAAGGAATGTGGTCTGCTCTCTTCTTACATGCACAGGACTTCTATGATTTATGTGTTCTACAAGGAATACTATTTTCCAATCTTTTTGTGACCAATTTTAGTCTGATCAGTCTTTCTGACCCTCTCTCTGGAGTCTCATTTCAGTCTGCCTCATCACAAATATTTTAATTATCATCTAAATTACTCTCAGCTTCTGTTTTTTGCCTGACTTCATGTAGGCTGTGATAGTAGCCTTGACTGGCAGTGAATACTGGAGTTTTTGTTTGTTTGTTTGATGTATTATCTTCTCTGGGCCCCAAAGATTCGCTGGCCTAGAGTCAATGGGTTTTTCTCCTAAACATACAAAAACAGCTGACTAAATTCCTGTTTTAATTGTCTCAAAATGAGGCAATCTGGCATCCTTGGAAATCCAGGAATAATCATCTGTAACCACTTACAGAAATGGTCTATCAAGATGGCTTTTCAAGTTTGACTGTGAAAAATGTTCATTTCCAACTCACCACCATAAAACAGATCACATCCCTGGGAACAAAATTTTGGAAAGAAGGTTCCCCTTCCTTCCTTCTCTTATGCTAGATCAAACCATAGTATTCTGCAGTTGTGGCCAGCCTGGAGCACATTTTCCCAAGAATATTCTGTAATATAAAAGAGGATCAACTATCCTCTTTTACTTGAAAATACTTGTCTACTACAGATGGATTTATATGGCTTATATCTGTTGATATTTTCATTACTTCAAACACATGGATAATTTATATTGGGATTAGATAAGTGGCAAAGCATTTATGGAATAAACATTAAGTTTACTTTCATATATCCAATATAATACACTTATCCTCTTTTGGAAAATTCAATCCAACTTCAGAAACAAAGTCAGAAATATAAAATAAGCCTTAATACGTATAATCTGGCACAGATACACCATCATTTACTCAGAAATTCAGTCTCTCTATAAATATTTATTTGGTACAAAATAATAAAAATTTAATTAACGAATATGACTTTTAAGTACCATCTGAAATACTCCTCATGTCTATAATTGCATATACTTGTATATCTCTCCCCTAGACAAGAATTTAACATGCATGTAGAAATCAAATTTCTAGAAAATAAGCTAGATGAGAGGAGACATACCCTCATGTAAAGTGTGGTGAATTTTTACCACAATTCTGAACCGTTCCACCTAATACCAAGAGTCATGAGCAATAATTTATTATTTGATGTTAACTAAGTGTAGAATACACTTTGAATTATTACATTAATTCACAGAAATGAAACAATAATGACATATTATTTGTTAAAATTCTAATGCTTGTCAATTATACAATTCATAAAATATATTATTAAAATTAGTTTCACTTTTTTCTTTTCTATAGGTGCTGAAATAAAAATTATATATTTAACATTGAATATTACTAAATCAGTAACATACTATGAAAATGATATATTATTAAACTGTGATTTGAATTATATTTCTAACAAATTGTGATGTAAACAACATTTAATAGAATTATGGGTAATATTTTTTATACTTACCAGCTTATTTGTTTTCTAATTGTGTCATTTGTTATTGTTGGTTCAAGTCATCTCTTCACCTTAATATTTTAGTTTTCTATTTTATCTATATTGCTTTGCTGATTTTGCATTTTGTTTTCCCTTTTCAGTGACTGACATTAGGCTGTAAATCTGTATGGTAGTTTATTACTTCCTATGGTAAAGTCAAATTACTGCTCTCCACAGCTTTTCTACTATACTATACTACAGTACTTCCCCCACTCCCATCTCCTGTATTGCTGCTCTCATATACTTTATTTTTATTTAAATTTTATTGTCCAGGTAATGTACAGAGGGGTATAGTTACATAAGTAAGGTAATCAATTCATTTCTTTTCTAACTTTTTTACCCCTTCTAAAATGTCTCTCCTTATTCATTCACAACAACCCCCCCAATATCATTTCCAACATATTGTCTTATGAGTACCATTGTTGCATAGGTTCCCCCTTTTTTCTTTGTCTCACCATTTTATTTTTTCCCTTTCGTTTCCCTAGTTCCCTAGTTTTAACACCCAGGGTATCAAAATCAAATACAATGACTACAGGGGATAAACCATTGGTGGGTAAAACACAAAAGGATGAAAAAAAATCACGTAATACATTAAGAACAACAACAATAAAGAACATATCTTGGAGTTCATTTCATTTGGAAACACCTTATACGGTCCTATGTACATAGCTATTGAGTTATTCTGCTCATCTAATAAGATTATATGTGATGTGAACAATAATGTTCCCCTTTTTACCCAATAATCCCACTTCTGAGCATTTAACCATGTGACCACAAACAAGACCACACTGAAGCTACCAGCACAATTATGTTTATCACAGTATTATTTACCAAAGCTAAGATATGGAATCAACTCATATGCCTCTCAGTAGATGAATGGAACAAGAAAATGTGACACACACACACACACACACACACACACACACACACACACACACACATACACAAATACACATACATGGAATACTATGCTTCCATTAGAAACAATGATACCACCTTATCTGTAAGGAAATAGAAGATCTTGGAACAAATCATATTAACTGAAGTAAGCCAGACTTAAAGGAACATAGGTCTCAAGGTTTCTCTTATTGGTAATAATTAGTTTACATCAAGGAAAATTTCATGTATTTTAATTTGACATTTTGTTCTATGTTGAGGATACATTATTGTTATATTGCTTGTTATTGTTTCCTTTTTTTGAGGAGGTCTAACATTTATTTAACCAATAAAGTGAAGTATGTAGGCACTGTTATCAGGTGTAATATAATGTATCTACTTAATATTTTTACTGTGAAAATATTGTACAGAGCGGTTACAATTACATAGGCAAGGTAATGAGTACATTTCTTATCAAGCATTGTTTATTCTTCTTTTGTTTCGCCTTGCCATCCCTTCCTATAAATTCCCCTGCCCCGTGCCAAAGCTGTAAAGTTTGTTTTTTGACATAACATCTTATACATCTCATTGTTGCAATGGGTCCACCTTTATCCTTATTTAAATATTTTTTCTTTCCCCTCCACAAATTATACCTAAATCAAATACAGTGCAAACAGGACTTATACCGTGGGGGAGGGACATACAAAGCAACACAGAAATATCTTATAAATATGTTAGAAACAATAGCAAGAAAGATTTTTAAAAAAACGAGTTTTTATCTTGGGGTACTTTTCGCCTAACATCAACTTATCTGACCATTTCTGCTTGTCTCAGATATATACTAGTTATTATAAATAAAGGAAACCATGGGACCTATGTTTCTTTGTGCCTCGGTTATTTCACTTAATATAATTTTTTTCAAGTCTTTTCATTTCCTGACAAATGGGGCAACAAGCAGTTATACTTAAAGAATTATGTTCATTTTATCCATTACTGAAGGAAGAACAACTGAAAGAGCAAACCCTATGAGGAAGAACAACTCCTACTTACTTATCTTCATTCCTATGTAAGGCCAGTGTTGTCCCCTGTATCCTCTTGTTGTACATTACAACTCTATACTTGGTCATCCTGTATATCTACTATCTTCTACACTGTGACCTAAATGCCCCAGCAATTCCACTTTGCTTTACTTTTTAAAAAAATTCTCTCTAAATGTTTGAGATTGTGTGTGTGTGTGTGTGTGTGTGTGTGTGTGTGTGTGTGTGTGTGTGTGTGTGTGTTGTTTTACAATGATTAGAAGACAATATTTTTCTTGATTTGAATACATCATTCAGGTTATTGTAAGTTGTGGCTAATGGGAGAAGTCTCTTGCTATTTTAAGTATGAAACAGAAAAATATATTTGTGCATGCACCACAGTTGCTTTATTAGTCTGTACTTGAACACTTAACTTCGATTTTTATGTTGGCTGTTGTTGTGAATAATGTGAATAATAATGAACCACAGATATATTTATCAGTTATACATAGAGAAATAATCACATGATCGGTGGATCAGATGATATTTCAAGTTTGCATTTCTTAGAAAATTGCATACTACTTTCTACAATGAGAATACTAACCTGTATGTTGACCAAGAGTGTAGAAAATTTCCTTTTTTCTACATTCTCACCAACATTATTACCTTCTGAGTTTTTCGTAAGGGCAGGTTTTTACTATGTGTAGTACCCTAGACTGGCCACAGACTCAAATCCCCTTACTCCAACCTCTCCAATGCTTGGAATTACAAGCCTTAACGACCACACCAGGTTCCTCTGATTTTTAATGAGTATAATAGTTATGAAGTAGTATCATATTAATTTTAAATTGCATTTCTCTAATGACTTCTGTTCAGAAAGCATTAAGCCAGCATAGAAGTGGTATTAAACATAATTTTGTAAAGCCACTGGCGATTTTGAGGCTATTGGAAAACATGTCTATTCAGAACTTTTGTCCATTTTTAATCATTTCTTGTTAATCTCATCTTTAATCTCTCTATACAAAATCAAGGTTTTAGAAAGAAAAAAATTAAGCAATTACTAACATTTTTCATTTTTCAATAACATGATATTGCCTAAATCATTTTCTGTTTACACTTGAGACTATATAACTCAATATAGTTAGACCTTTTATAAGACAATATGTACTTTATTTATTTTAAGATGATTGTTCTTCCAAAGCCTGCGTGTCTAATTTCCCTTAGATTCTTTCCATCTCATGTAGTTCAGATTTCAAATTGAAGAATAAATGTAAAGAAGCAAACAAAAAAATACAGTTCCTCTCATTTGATATTGCCTCTACAAGAATGAGGAAAGAGTTCATCCTCCTAAGGACCTATGATATAATACCAAAATTAGAATTCATTCTTCTAGGTATTCCCTATTTTTGCAATGTAACTTAAACGATGTAAAACACAATACACTTTTCAGATACTTTTACGTTTTATTAGTTTTGCACATTTTCGTATGGACTTCACCTCAGTCTACAACATTCCTTCATTATTCTGTCCCTGAAATTTTTATACTACCAAGACATAAGATAACCAGGGGCTGGGGAGATGGCTCAGTGGTAGAGTGCTTGCCTTGCATGCCTGAGGCCCTGGGTTCTATTCCTCAGCACCACATAAGCAAAAAAGAAAAAAGCCGGAGGTGGCGCTGTGGCTCAAGTGGTAGAGCGCTAGCCTTGAGCTGAAGAGCTGAGGGACAGCGCCCAGGCCCAGAGTTCAGGCCCTACGACCGGACCCAAAAAAAAAAAAAAAAAAGACATAAGATAACCAGTTTGATTTACAGCATGAGAAGTTATCCAACTAGCTTCCTTGGAAACAGAGCATGGTCAATAGATAACATTACTTCTGGTTACTCACTACCTGTAATTGTTTTTGTAATACTTATTGCATTCTATTTAGTATTTAAAAAACTGCTGGCTAAACTCAAAGCTCATTCATAGAAATTTATGTTAAACATTTCACAAGTTTTATTTCTCTCAATTCTTAAGGGAACATTTGCGATAATGCTAATATTATTATCATTCTAATGTTGGGAAAAATTGTAATTAAAGGCACTAAGTGAATTGTCCAAAGACAAACAGTGAGCAAGGAAATAAGTTAATGTTTCCAAAAGTCTTTCAACAATATAAAAAAGGTATGTAAAACCCCCATTCTCTTACACTCTCAATTCAATATTCATGTTTTCCAAGAAAAAATAGCATAACAATTGCTGCCCATGGAGATTGTTTTCTGTTACAGTTTATCTTCAACACAGACTGTGTTGGTGACATTGGGTTATCCCGAACAGAACTGAACTTATAAATTGAGGTCCAAAGATAGTCAAATTTCTTCTGTCACTCAGCTCCAATAGCCTTTTTTAAAAAGTACTAAAATTTTAAATAGCTTCACTTACTGTCTTTTAAGAATCCCAAAACGAAATAAATTCACATATATTCACTCCAAAATGCTTTAATAGTAGGAGATGATAAAACACGCCCCCGAGAAGTAAATTTTCTCCTACGTTTAAAATTATTCTGAAAGCCTTGTGCTGGCTGGTCACATCTGTAATCCTATCTACCGTAGATATCTACTCAGTAGCCTGAGATCTGTGGATAACAGTTGGAAGCCAATCAGGGCAAAATAAATTCATGAAATTATTTTTCAAAATTTATAGTGAACTAGCAAAGAGCCAGGAATGGAGATGTAGCTCATATAGTGCTCACCAATCTAGAGAGAAAAGGCCTAGCAATACTTTGAAGGACTGATTTCTCTCTGAGCATGCTAATACACAAGCATGTGTGTTTGTGCACGTGTGGGTGTGTGCGCACACACCCACAGACACACCCACACATTTATTCAAAATAACATCATATCAGTGTTCTACATTAATTTCTTTGTTAATGATATTATATGGATAAAATAGAGTAAATAACCCTTCCATCTCAGAAAATTTGTATACATATTTTAATTGTAAAAATACTTTACAAAGGGGTCACATTTACATGAGCAAATAATGAGTACAATTCCTAACAAGCATTGTTACATCCTCCTTTATTTTTCCCCCATCATCCCTACCCTCCCACCTCCACAAATACACCCCCCTTCCCTGGCCTAAATTGTAACGTTCATTTTTCAACAGAATGTCTTGTGCATCTCATTGTTACAATGGGTCAACCTGTATCCCTATTTAAGCATTTTTTATTTCCCTTCCCCTCCCCAAATTAGTGAAACATATACATAGGATGTAGGGGCACCAACTTCAAATACAGTGAAAACCGGGCTTATAGTGTGGGAGAGGAACATACAAACAAAGAAAAAATATCTCATTGCACATTATAAGTACGTTAGAAACAATAGAGATAAAACTCCTTGTGTCCCTATCTTGGGGTTCATTTCCCTTAATATCATCTTATCTGGTCATATGCACATGGCTTTTGACCTTTTCTGCTTATCCCACACATATATTAGTTATTGAAAATAATGGAAACCATGGGACATATGTTTCTTTGGACTTAGCTTACTTCACTTAATGAATTTTTTTTCTAAGTCTTTGCAATTCCTAAAAAATTGGGCGATGTCATTGTTTCTGATGGAGGCACAGAATTCCATTGTGTACATATACCACATTTTCCTTCATCCATTCATCTACTGAGGGCCATCGGGGTGGGCTCCGTATCTTAGCTATTGTAAATAATGCTGCAGTAAAAATAGTTGTGCTGGTAGATTATTTGTGATCATTTGGTAAAATCCCCAAAAGTGGGATTGCTAGGCCATAGTGGAGCTTTTTATGGAGTCTTTTGAGGACCCTCCATACTTTCCAAAGTTTACACTCTCACCAAGAATGCCACATCCTCTCCAGCATCTGGAACACTTCACGAATTTGGGTGTCAACCTTGCGCAGGGCCATGGTAATCTTCTCTGTAATGTTCCAATTTTAGTGTATGTGCTGCAGAATTGAGCACAAAACATTTTTTTTTTGGTCCGGTTGTGGGGCCTGAACTCTGGGCTTGGGCACTGTCCCTCAGCTCTTCAGCTCAAGGCTAGCACTCTACCACTTGAGCCACAGCACCACTTCCGGCTTTTTGTTTATGTGGTGCTGAGAAATCGATCCCAGGGCCTCAGGCATGCAAGCCAAGCGCTCTACAACTGAGCCAACTTCCCAGCCCGCACAAAACATTTTTTATATATAAAGTGCAACTGGTTTTCTTAAACTAGACAATTCAAAAAAGTAAGTTCAAAGGAATTTTCATGAAGTTTTAGAACCATGTATTTCTTACATAAGCACACATTTAAGAATAAAGTCAAGATTGACATGTCAAAAATTAAATAATTCCTGATAATTGTTGTTTGAGATGTGTGGGAGGAGGAATTCCATTATTCTATACAAGGCACCTGTCATAATGAACACGGCAGCAAGTGTTCAGGTTTGTTAAAATTTTAATGTTTTAAATGTATTTAAATTTGAGAATTTGCTTATATATGCCAAATTTAGGATGGTTTGGCAGGTCATAAAACTTTTCTATAAAGTATTTAAGATTTATGGTAGCAGTTATATGCTACTAAGTATGTACATTTCAGAGTTTATAGAAACATTACTAATGAGAATTTGCAAAGGTTTTGTGTAAAGAAGCAGAGTGAAGATTTAAGACTTTGTTAACTACACAGTTTCTGTTAAAACTTACTTTATAAGTTCGTGAGGAACAAATGATGATACAAGCCATATAAAAAAGATGAGATGAGATGATCCATAAAAAGTAATCTTAGTGGGCAAATTTAAAGATTACTCATAGTCTATAAAACGCTTGTTCAACATCAAAATCTTAGCCAGTGTTAAATGTACAGGAATATGAGAAAATAGTAAAATCTAATTTGTAGTACCCTTCAAATACTTAAAACACTGATAATTGTTTTTTATTTTATTAATTATTAATATTTAATTATTAGTTTTCTTATTTGTGGCATTGTTCCCCTTGTAATATAATACAACTTTTTGTAAGTCGACATCAAGAGGTACTTTGAGAAGGTAACTGGGATGGCCAAGCCATTTTTTAATAGGTGCATGTGAATTTACAAAGAGGAAAATAAAGAACAAAATATTTATTAAAAATTTATCAAGTACAGTCTGAATCAGGAGGGATGATAAATGTCCACACCTAAAATCTTAGCCCTAGGCTGAAGCCGCGGTATTACAGAGTTCAGGTCACAAAAGTGAGAGGCTATGTTTTGTTTTGTTTTGTTTTTTATTTTGATTTTGTTGGTTATGGGGCTTGAACTCTGGGGCCTGGGTGCTGTCCCTCAGCTCAAGTCTAGCACTATCACTTGAGCCACACCACCGCTTTTGTCTTTTTCTACTTATGTGTTGCTGAGGAAACAAACCCAGGGCCTAATACATGCAAGGCAAGCTCTCTACACTGAGGCGCCTTCCCTGCTCCTGAGAGACAGTGTTTTAAGAAATCATCTAAACAACATTTGCTTTCTGCATTGAGTTATATAATGAAATATATGAATATCTTTTTATGTTTTTTGTAAATTGGTATACTTCTAAATTTATACTAACTTCAGCCACTTAATCCTTCTCAAAGTCATGAAATATCTCTGAGTGTTTGCTTCTGTGAAGATTGCTTTTGCATTTATAATTTCTCCTGAGTCTTTTTTATTTTTATCAAAATCATTTTATATTTTATGTTGATGGGTTATCATATATCAAATACCTTCAAATGTACATGAAGAGTTTAAAGATAGCAGTATGAATATTCTCATACAGCTCTTGTTTATCTGTTATGCATTTTCAGTATTATGATATTTCTCTCTCTCTTTCACTCTCTCTCATTTTCTCCCTTTCTCTTTCATGCTCCATGTCTGTTACTTATAATTCCTGCTGTCTTACTATTGTCCTTCAGGATCCACTGGTTTTGTGGGAACATGATAGGGACCAACAGTTTCCCCTGCATTCTTTAAGAATTATGAGAGTGACGTGATATTATTCTTTGCCATTCTAAATGGCAAAACAACATATCTAGGAATTCTTTTTCACTTTTACTACTATTATAAATTTTATTTCATATAAATCATAGGAACGGATAAGATACTTTAACTTGTGACCTAAAAGTTCTTTTTTCTTTTACAAACAACCTTTTTATTTCCTTATCAATAAGTAACTACATGTAGTGAAAACAAACCTATCCTATGGAAAGTAGAGTGAAGTTTTTCACAGGGATGAAAAACAAGGTAATGGGGGGGAGTTCTGGGAAGATGGCGGAGGAGAAGCTGGAGGCTAAACAAGGTCTCACATAGAAAGCAGTTTTATAGTTCCAGTGAACAGTCCTAAGCCAGAGAATCACACCAAGTGTGCCATCACAGGACAGAGTTAGACCAGAGAAGAAAATTCAGGCAAGGAGACAGATCTGAGCTCTTGACAGCAGCTGCCACTGAGACGGCAACGGTGGCAGCGGAGGCCGTAGCCACCATACCTGCAACACAGAGATTTCAGGACGAAAGAGCCAGACATGGTAGGCAAGAGGATTCTATTCAACACCACCAAGAACCGACAAGGAGCAGATACCTTCATCCTACAGTTCACAAACCAGAGACAACCCAGGAACCTAACGTCCTCAGAGGAGGGAAGGCCACCCCTCCCCCCCCACTACCAGAGATCTCCATCTTTGATACTGACAAAGCTCGACTGAGCTGCTAAATCCAACTCAGGCCTTGGAAGAAAACTAGAGTCATTTAGCAGGTCACAAGAACCTAACTGATCTTCCAGACTCAGCTCTACTTAGGGAAAAGTCACCCAGCTCGGGCCAACAGCCCCAGGAGTGGGATTCTTCACTGGGTAATTAGAGCCAGAGGCTGCCCGGTCCTTTAGCAGCCTGGACAACCAATTGAAATTCAGTAAACATAAATCCTGAGAGTGGCTCCAGGCTGGGCTCTGTGAGTCTCTCACATTCTAGCCCCTCAGGGGAAAGCTATTGTTTGCTGAAAGTCCTCAACTCTACCCAGAACCTAACCTAATCACAGCAACTCCAAACTTGAGGAAACACCCATCTCCCTCTTTTGTGATACTCAAAGCAGTACTCCCTCCCATTGAACTAGCCTGGGAGGAGGAACACATAATCCTGGGTAAAGCAGAGCATTTTTCTGCCTGCTCAAACAAATTGACTTAAGAAACCAACCAAGCCACAGGAAAATCAAGCACTGCAAGCAGACCAGAGACACCAACAAGTGGCTGATTATGACACAAGGGAGATACAGGATCTTCTCAAACCTCCCAAAAAAAATCAAAGAACTTTTTCTTTATTTTTTGTACCTATTATAAAATTTTTTTCTAAAAGTATTTTTAAATTTTTAATTTTTACTTTTTGAAAAAAATTGTCTTCTAGTACCTTTTTTTTCTTCCTCTTATAATTTACATTTTAGAGGTATATGTTTGTGAACGTTTTTCTTTAATTTTTTTTACTTTTTTTCTTTTATGTTTAGCTCTATTGAACTTTTGATCCTTTTTTCTTTCTTTTTCATTCTTTTCAACTTTTCACTGTTTCGTTCTTCTTTGTGTGACTTAATTGTTCTGTTCATCCTCAGATATACCCGTAGCCAATTATTAGACCTTATCCCCCATTGTGTACACACTTAATCCACAAATTTATTACTCAATTTAAAACCACTTGGACTTAAATTCCTTATTAGGAGTACTACCTCTTTATATCTATATAATATTTTTTAAGTATCTTTATTATTAAGTTTTTCACATCCCCTTTATATCCCTCCCCCTCTCTCATTATATCCACATTCTTCTCTGAATATTTTGTTTTCATTTATGCATAATTTTTAAGGATTGCAATTTTTAATTTTGTGTTTTGTATTTTGTATTTATTCTTGTCTATTTTTCCCTTTTCTCTTTCTTCTTTTTAAACTCTACTTTCATCCTATCCAACCTATTTCATGCTTTAACATTAGGATTTAGTTAAGTTGTCTCCCCGTGCCTTCCCACATCTCTCTATTCCTATTTTTACTGCATCTCTCCCTAAATCTCATAATTTCTGGTTTGTCAAATTTTTCTTTGTGGTTTGGAGCCCATTAAAATATAGCTCTTTGATGTTGAATAGAAATATCTGTTGAACTAGATTGTATCTGCAGACTTTTGACTGTGCAACTACAGACTTTGGTTGATATTTGCCTGAAGATAGTGTTCTAGCAGAAAACTGGTGTTATTCTAATCCCAAATGGGCAGAGTAAGCCGGAAAAACACAAGAAAAATGGCAAGTCCGGGTGTCTCAACTCCCACTCATGATAATCAGGGGACAGAACAGATAAAGAATAATCCAGAGGAGAGTTCCCAAATAACTCTACAAAAAATGCTGGCAAACATGGTAAATGAAAAGTTTGAAAACATACAAACTACTCTGTATGAGAGTGATAGCGAGAGAGAGGTAGAAAACCAAAGGTCAATACAGGAAAATATTGAAAACCTACTAAGGACTCTGTATGAGAGTGATAGGGAGAGAGAGGAGGTAAACCAAAGGTTAATACAGGAATATCATGAGCATGAGGAACTACTCAGAAACTGATATAGGAATTGCGTGAGCAGCTTGAGAACACTAGAAGAGAAAGGCAGGAATGGCATGAACAGGCAGAGAACACTCAAAGAGAACTACAGGAATGGCATGAATGTGAGGAAGCTAAGCAAAGAGTAATACAGGAATTGAGAGAGCAGGATGAAAATACACAAAGAACACTAAAGGCATTCATTTAAACAATTAACAAAGACCTGAAGGAAGTCAGGGAGACCACAAATGTAATGGTGAATGAACCCCAACAGAAGGAATGGAAGTCGAAGAAAACCATATCCAATCAACTAAGTGATTTGAGAATAAACACTGAACAACAAATTAAGGAAGTACAGAAGTTCATACAAGATCTAAAACAAAGCTCCAACAAAGAATTTGACAGTATCAAAGCTGACCAATTAGAAGGAAAAGAAATAAAAAACAAAGTAGAAAGTCTTGACAGCAGGTTAGACCATACAGAAGATCGAATCTCGGGGATTGAAGACAACCTACATATAATAGTGAAAGAACATACAACCATCCAAGAAAAGTCCAAGAAACATGACAGATCTTTTCAACACTTGGAAGACATCATCAGAAGGCCTAATCTGAGGAAAATGGTTGTAGAGGAGCACCTACAAACAGAAGTTAAAGGTCTACGAAATTTGTTTAACAGGATCCTAGTAGAGAACTTCCCAAACATGCAAAAAGATAGGCCTATTCACATACAAGAAGCTTTTAGAAGTCCAAATAGACCAGACTAAAATAGGACATCCTACCATCACATTGTAATCCACACAGGATCAATTCAAACCAAAGAAGAGATCCTTAAAGGAATCAAGGAGTAAAGATTAATCACCTATAAATTGAAACCAATTAGAATCAACTCAGATTTCTCAGCAGAGACAATCAAAGCAAAAAGAGCCTGGAATGATGTATGCCATGCCCTAAAGACAAACAACTATCAACCAAAAATACTGTACCCAGCTAAAATCTCCTGCATAACTGAAGGCCAAATAAAAACTTTCCATAGCAATGAAAAACAAACAACATTTGTCCAACAAACCAGGGCTACAAAAGATTCTTAAAGATGTCCTACACATAGAAAACCAATAAGACCACAATGAAGGCCAAGAAACCGTACCCAAAAAGAGAATCCAGGAACCATAGGAGTAATCAGGTTGCTGCTGCCCCCAAGAAGGTGGATTATATGGCAGTAACTCCCAAATATGTCTTAGTCTTATCTCTCAACATTAATGGACTTAACTCCCCATTTAAGTGGCATAGACTGTCTAGTTGGATTAAAAAGCCTGATCCTTCGCTCTGCTGACTTGAGAAGTCACACCTTTCACATAAAAACAAACACATTTTCAATGTTAAAGGCTGGAACAAAATCTACCAAGCAAACGGCCCCCATAAACAGGCGGGAGTTGCAATCCTAATATCAGATAAAATAGACTTTAAATTAAAATTCGTAGAAGAGATAAAGTAAGTTGCTACATACTAATAAGGGATCTCTCCTTCAGGAGGATATTACAATTCTAAATACCTATTCGCAAAACAACGGTGCACCCAAATTTATCCAAAAAGAAGTAATTTCCCTCAAATCCCACATAGATCCAAAGACATTAATTGTTAGGTATTTTAACACAACCACTCTCCCCACTAGATAGATAAACTAGGCAAAAACTCAACACAGAAAATGCAGACCTAAACAACTGCATAGATCAACTAGATTTAACAGAATATTTCACTCAGCAGCATCAGAATACACGTTTTACTCAGCATTACATGGATCATTTTCTAAAATAGACCAGATTTTAGGCCACAAAGCAAAGTTGTCAAAATTCAAAAACATTAAAATTATACCTTGCATTCTCTCAGACCACAAGGGAATTAAATTAGAACTCAACACCAAAAGCCACCAAAGAAAGTCCAGTAACACATGGAGGCTGAACAACACACTGCTGAATCAGGAATGGGTCATGGAAGAGATTAGAAAGGAAATTCAAATGTTCATAATATTCAACCAAAATGAGCACACAAATCACCAGTTCCTCTGGACACAGCAAAGACAGGACTCAGAGGCATGTTTATAGCTCTGAGTTCCTACATCAACAAATTGGAGAGATCTGAAACCAAAAATTTAATGACACATCTCCTTGAAAAAGAGCAGCAAGATAAACCCCAACCCAGTAGTCGGAAAGAAATAATCAAAACTAAATCAGAATTAAATGAATTAGAATCCCAAAAAACTTTAGAAAGAATCAACAAAACAAAGAGTTGGTTCTTCGAAAAAATTAACGAACTTGACAGACACTTAGCAAACCTTATCAGAAAAAGAAGAGAATACACCCTAATAAATAAACCCCGAGATGAGAATGGAAAAAACACCACAGACACAACCAAGATTCAGAACATTATAAGGGAATACTTCTCAAAACTTTATGCTAATAAGTTTGGGAACTTGACAGAAATGGACCTTTTTCCTAGCAAATATTGATATGCCAAAACTAAACCAAGATGACTTAAACCATCTTAAAAGGCCCCTAAGCATTGAAATAGAAACAGCAATAAGACAACTCCCATCTAAGAAAAGCCCAGAACCAGATGATTTTACAGCAGAATTCTACAAGTCCTACATAGCAGAGCTCACATCAATACTCCTCCAACTCTTCAATGAAATTGAAAGTGAAAATTCACTTCCGAACTCATTCTATGAAGCCATCATAACACTGATCCCAAAACCAAGCAGGGACTGGTCAATGAAAGAGAACTATAGACCTATTTCTTTGATGGACATTGATGCAAACTTCTCAACAAAATTTTGGCCAATCGACTTCAACAATTCATCCAAGAAATCATACACCATGATGAAACAGAATTCATTTCAGAGATTCAAAGCTTGTTCAATATAAGCAAATCAATTAATATAATTCATCACATCAACAGGAGCAAGGATAAGAACCGTATGGTTATCTCAATAGATGAAGAAAAAGCATTTGCCAAGATATAACACCCCTTTATGATGAAGGTTCTGGAAAAATTAGGAATCCATGGAACATTCCTCAATACAATAAAGGCTGTATATGACAAACCTGTAGCCAGCATTATACTTAATGGTGAAAAACTAAAGCCATTTTCTCTTAACTCAGGAATGAGACAAGGATGTCCACTCTCTCCACTTCTCTTCAAGCTAGTATTAGAATGCCTAGCTACAGCAATAAGACAAGATGCAAACATAAAGGGGATCCAAATAGGGAAAGAAGAAGTAATACGCTCCCTCTTTGCAGATGACATGATCTTGTATTTAAAGAATTCCATAGACTCCACTCCCAAATTACTCAAGCTGATTGAAAACTTTGGCAAAGTAGAAGGGTATAAAATTAACCCCCCAAAATCAACAGCTTTTCTGTGTGCCAACAATGAGAAAAGTGTGGCTGAAATTAGGAAAGCAATTCCATTCGTAATAGCCCCACAAAAATAAAATACAGAGGAATTAATTTAACCAAAGAAGTGAAGGACCTCTATGATGAAAACTTTAAAAACTTGAAAATGTATATCAAAACAGAACTTAGAAAGTGGCAAAAACAGCCATGCTCCTGGATTGGAAAGATCAACATCGTGAAAATGGCAATAATTCCCAACGCGATACCTATGAAAATTCCAACCTCATTCTTTAAGGAAATAGAAGAGCCCATCCAAAAATTCATATGGAACATTAAAAGACCCTGAATAGCAAAAATGATCCTCAACAGAAAGAACACTGTTGGAGGAATAGCAATACCAAATATCAAACTCTACTATAATGCCATCGTAATCAAAACAGCTTGGTACTGGCACAAGAACAGACCTCAGGACCAATGGAATAGAATTGAAGACCCAGAAATAAACCTGAAGACTTATAGCATCCTAAACATCGATAAGGAAGTTCAAAAAATAGAGTGGAAAAGACAGCCTCTTCAGTAAATGGTGCTGACAAAATTGGTTAACTACTTGTAGAAAACTAAAGCTAGAACCTTACATATCGCCTTACATCAATATCAACTCCAAATGGATCAAAGACCTCGGAGTCAAAGCAGACACACTGAAAACATTACAGCGTGTAATGGGAGAAAACCTAGGTCTCATTGGCGCAGGCTGAAATTTTCTTAATAGAGTCCCAGAAACACAACAAATCAAAGAAAGGTTGGACAAATGGGATTGCATGAAATTGCAGAGCTTCTGCATGGCAAAGATCATAGGTAGCCAGATCAATAGAAAGCCCACGGATTGGGAGAAGATCTTCACTAGCCATACAACGGACAAGAATCTCATATCTAAAATATACTTGGAACTAAAAAAATTAAACTTCCTAACATCAAATTTTCAAAAAACGACTGCCCAATAAATAAGTGGGCTAAAGACTTAAAGAAAAACAATTCTGAAGGGGAAAGAAGGATGGCCAATAGACACATGAAGAAATGCTCTAACTCCCTAGCCATAAAAGAAATGCAAATCAAAAGAACATTAAGATACCACCTCACCCCAGTTAGAATGTCTAAAATAAAGAACTCTAAAAACAAAGATGCTAGAGGGCATGTGGACAGAAGGGAACCTTACTGAGTTGTTAGTGGGAGTGTAACCTTGTTCAACCACTTTGGAAAGTAATATGGAGTTTCCTCAAAAGACTCCACATAGAGCTCCCCTATGATCCAGCAATCCCACTTTTGGGCATTTACCCAAATGTTCACAAACAATACCACACTAAAGCTACCAGCACGACTATGTTTATTGTAGCATTATTTACTATAGCTAAGATATGGAACCAACCCAGATGCCCCTCAGTAGAGGAATGGATCAAGAAATTGTGGTATATATACATAAAGGAATTCTATGCCTCCATCAGAACGAATGACATTGCCCTATTTGTTAGGAAATGGAAAGACTTGGAAAAAATTATATTAAGTGAAGTAAGTCAGGCCCAAAGAAACTTAGGTCCCATGGTTTCCCTTATTTGAAGTATCTAGTATATGTCTGAAAAGGTGAGATAAGGTTATGTTAGGTAAATTAACCCTAAGATATGTATTCAAATGCTTTTTTTCTTTCATGTGATTGTATCGAACACATTTATAAGATTATTTCTTTGTAGCTTTCTTTGTCCCTCCCCCACAGTATAACCCCTGCTGTCACTCTATTTGATGTCGGTATAATTTGTGGAGGGGAAGGGGGAAAATCAAGTCCTTTAAATTGGGATACAGGTGGACCCATTGCAACAATGAGAAGTAAAAGTCGTTATGTCAAAAACGAACTTTACAACTTTGGTGGGGGACCGGGGAGTATTGGATGAGGGGGTTGGGGGAGGATGGGGAGGATGTGAATGGGAAACAAAGGAGGGGGCTGAAATTCTTGATAAGAAATGTACTCATTATCTTGCCCATGTAATTGTAACCCCTCTGTACAGTGTTTTCACAATAAAAAAAAAGAAAAACATGGTAATGGGGGAAGTGAGTACAAAGGATAGACAACAGAGCAGTTTATTTTGTACACTTTGTGAGAATGACTATGTACTGGGAACTATATATTACATCATTAAACATATATTTATATATGTATATTTATTTATATATGCATATATGTGTGTATTTCCCCTTATATATGTACACATGTATATTACTATACACACAAATACATACATATATACATGTATACATGCACAGATGGAGAAAGACACATAGTTACAGCCAACACAATTTTCACTAGTTGTTGAATATACCTTAGATGGAATGCTTGGAACCAAATATTTTGAATATGTATTTGTCTCTAAGAGTTCTTTTACCACTGCTCTCATCTCTTAAAACTGGTAGGTTTTGACAGATTCGACTTGCAAAATGCAGTACAAGATATAGCAAATCACTTGGAAATCTCAGTATGCAAAATCATATGGTGTCTCCCTGCTCTCCATGGAATGCTTGCTCTTATAGACACTCTCAAAAACCAAAGCAGCAGGAGAATACCCTGGTAAATAATAAAGTTACACGGCTTTAAATAGCATCCTTCCTTGAGCCCTTTTCCAACAGCCAGCATCAATTCCTAAGCAGAATAGTGTGTCCTCAGAAGACTGGACCTCAGGTCAACATTTAACAAACCCATGTGTTAAGTCCTATGAGAGAAATGCTGACTGAGGTGTTGCTGATTTCCTGGCCAAGAAAATAAGAAAAAGAGAAATTATTTTTAATGTATTAAAGTTTGAGAATAATTTGTAACCTGTCAATAAATGTGTAGAACACAACTGTACCAACTGGCAAAAAATTACGTGTTTCATTTATGTGCTCTTAGACTTGGCGAGCGATTTTAAGTGTGTCTACACAAGTAGAATAAGCATAAATCAAGCCAGCATTTCTTCATTTAAGATACAAGGTTGACCCATTTTAATGATGAGATGTACAAGACAGTCTGTCAGAAAGCAGGTCGAGAGATGAGTTGGGGAGGTGTGAAGAGAAGGGATAGTAGGGGACAAAATGATAGGTTAAAAATGCTCAATGAGAAATGTACTCATTTTATTCACCAGTGGCTCATGCCTTTAATCATAGCTACTCAGGAGTTTGAGATCTGAGAATCGCGGTTCAAAGCCAACCTGGGCAGGAAAGTCCGTGAAACTATTATCTCCAATAAATCACCAGAAAACCAGAAATGTAGCTCAAGTTGTAGAGTGCTAGCCTTGAGCTGAAGAGCTGAGGGGCAGGGCTCACGCCAGATTTCAAGCCCCACGACTAACAATCAAGAAAAAAAAAGAAATGTACTCATTACCTTACTTACGTAACTATAACCCCTCTGTACACTATATTTAAAATAAAAAATTGTAAAGATTAAAATATTAAAAAGATAAAAGGAAAACTTCTGTTCTTAGAGGAAGTTGTATTTGTCAATCAATATCAATAAGGTATTGGTTTTAGGACCACAGGCATATTAAAACTTTGTATACTGAAATTCTCTACATAAACACAGTATATTATTTACATTAGAATCTGCCCACAAACTAGTGCAGTGTAATTGCTATGAAAATTTTTATTACATTCTATGTTTGTAATGAAAAAATGAAAGTATATGCACTATCAACAGATACAAATGTTTTCAGATAATTTTTGTCTGCATTTTGTGGATGGAATTGGGAGAGGAATTTTGAAAAGCACAAATTTCATCACCAAGACCGGTCTGCAAAATGTAACAAAGGGCGAATACAGCATCATTGAATAGTAAGGAACTCCAAGGAGATATACTTTATTTATCAGAAAGTGTAACAACCCAAGGACTTTTTAGAAATGCAGCTGCTAGATTTCTCATAGAGAGCTTTGATAACACTTTGTGAAATACAAGTCAGAAACTCACTGAAGTGTAGATGGTTTTCCCTCACTTTCTATCATGCTCAGTTATTATCAATCTACATATAGCTAATCTTGAATAATCCTCTAAAAACAAAATGTAGATGGAGTGTTTATATGCAGAAAACCTTGGAAGGCTAACTTTTTCCAATTAGCACAGTCTGTATTCTATGATCCAGCAGAGAAAAAACTAGGTAAGTATGCCTTCTGAATAATTCTTATTCTGCCCACATCAGTTATCTATCCTTACCTGTGCCCGAGTGAGAGGATTTTAAAAGACTTAAGTGATTTAAAATTTAAATTTAAATGTGGGATGAAATTAGTTCCAATTCATTACGTTAAGATATTTAGAGAGAATTGAGAAACCTAAAGGTCTATAAAAATTTTTTTAGGAAGTGAAGTGGTATTGGAATTTGGTTCTCTATATTTTTAGCAATTTGAAAAACGAATTGGCAAAATAAAATTTACCTTTGCAGCAGACTTGACACTTATTAAATTTTGTATATTGAAAAGAGCACAAGCCTAAACAATTTGTCAATGCTATCCTTTCATTTATCTCTAAAGGTCTATACATCTGGTCTCTTAATATTAAAACCAAATTTTTTTAATCTTTAGCTAGTTGTGCAATAGGGTTTTGCTTCACCATATCAGTGTGGAATAGAGGGTATGTACATTTCATTGTACAATACATCTGAATCATTGTCAATCTTTCCACTTTTCTTCCTTCCCTTACCCCAACCCCACCTATCCTTTCATGTTTCCTACCTATATTCTCACATATGTACATTGAGTGATATGACTGTAACAGTCCACCATTTCCCTCTCCATTCGTCTGTGCTACTCCCTTTAAGCCCAGCTCCTTACTTAAGACTTATTTCAAATTCATAGTATTTTGTTAAATATCTCTGCCTTTGGCGTTTGGCTTTGGACTTGCCACATCTTCACGTCCATCTTTGACCTACATAAATGAGAATATTTCTCCACATTTCTAATCTGTGAATGGCTGATAGGTCTCCTTTACTATTCACCTTCTGACCTAAATTCATAATTGGACCTTCAAGGCCATCCAATAGAGCTTTTTTCTTCTCTACACTCTGAAGATGGAAGGAAAATAATTTCCATGAATATCGAGGGTAATTTACCTAGTATTGGAAGTTTAGGGACGATTTTCAATTTCTGATGATAGAAGCAGGAGTACGTTTTAATTATGCAGATTTTACTATGTAGTGAGCCCTGTAGTCTTCTAATTTTTCAATAAATTATGAGTAACCTCTTATCAATAATTTAAAAAGTTTTATTTCAATATTTTAAATGCTGTACCAATTATTTTAAAACTTTCACATTAAGTTAGACTGAACCCCCCCTCCACCATTCCATCACTAATTCAGGTTAAGTCTCCTTTGGCTTTATTGTTTGAGGGGATGAAGGTAAACAGATGAGGGTAAACAGAAAGATGATCATGACTCAGATATCTCCTTCCTCTTCTGTTTCTGCTATTCTTGTTTAGAAGAAGACTGGAGCAGGGAACAAGAGTAATGTTTGGGCAAGGGAGCATTCCTGGCACATCAATTATTGTTTGTCAGTATCACTTAAACTGAGTACTCTTGCCTTCTCTGTAACAGTAACCTAACTGTGGCTTCCTTTGTGAAGGGGTAAGCACATTAACAGGTGATTAGAAGTAAATTGATATTGTATATCTCAGCTTACTACTACCAAAAAAGCTTTGGCTACATAAATGCAAAGCCACTGATTGTTCAACAATAACTTAGTGAGGAGTAGACAATTCTACTCAGCTCCCCCTCCTCTACTATCCTCCCTTCCCCACCCCTCCTCTCATTTACCCTCCCTTCCCTTCTTCTTTCTTTGTGTCTCTCCTCCATATTCATCTCTAACTTCTCTCTTTTTCTCTTCCAGTAGCAAGTGACTTGGTTTATCTGACAACACATAAGTAATTGAACAAATATGTTGTCTACTCTTTTTGTGAATAATTATTCTTTTTTTGGGTGGGGGGGCGAGTCTGGTCATGGGCCTGAACTTTTGGCCTGGGTGCTGTTCTTGGCTCTTCAGCTCAAGGCTAGCGATCTACCACTTGAAGCACAGCACCATTTCCAGCTTTTTTTTCTATTTATGTGGTGCTGAGGAATCGAACCTCATGAAGGGCCTCATGCAGGAAAGACAAGCGCTCTACCACTGAACCACCTTCCCAGCCCCGTGAATATTTATTCTTAAGAAGTGAGTTCTTGCAGGGCACCAGTGGCTTACAGCTAGATACTAGGTAGGTTCAAATTTGAAAATTGCAATTCAAAGCTATTCCAAGTAGATAAACCTAAGAGAAGAATTGAAATGTGGCTCAGGTGGTATAGAGTAAACATTGAGAATTAAAGCCCAGATTGTTAGGTTTTTAAAGAGAGGTCAAGTAAGAACCACACCACACAGGTGTTATTCAGGGAAGGGGTAGGTTTATTCATCATTAGGGCTGGCACCAGGCCATCTTGGCCCTCCATGCATCTGGGAAAGGCCTGGGAAAGACCTGGGAAAAAGGGTGTCTGGGCTTGGGCTAGGCCTTATCTAGGATATGGGTGGAGAAAAGTGTGGCAATATCAAATTCAGATGTGACCTCAGCAGATGCAGCTGTAACATCTTCCAGGTGTGCCAGTTGCCTAGGTAATGCAGGTACTGGGTGAACAACTTGCTTCGAGGAGGATAGAGTCTGCTCCTCATCCAGGAATGGACCTTACACAGATAGAGCTCAAGGCCAGGAGTTCAAACACCAGTACCAGCACAATATAAAAAAAATCAGTCCTTGGTCTTTGAAAAGGGATATTTCTCCAAAAATTCATATCCAGGACAATTTTCAAGGCCAAAGACTCTTTGAAAGGCTCTTTCACATCTTAAACTGATTCCTCTGCTTGATTTACATTATGTAAAATAGGAGTCACACTTCACATTAAGAAGTATGCACACTGTTAAACAGTTCTTACCATTTTCAATGTAAAGGAAGCATGGGAGAGGAATTCACCTCACTTAGGTGAATGAAGTTTGACTCACTGACAGACATTTGCAAGTAAATGAGGGTCTGTTTACATGTAAAGAAGTCTACACAGATGGTTTTCTAGGGGAGAGAACAAGCTAGCTGCTGTCCAGGTTTGAATCAGAGTAAGTTTATTCCTATGATATGGCAAAGAGAAGATCATCTCATAGAATTCTATGCAAACAGCAATTTCAGAAGGTTAAAAAAAACCCATGTCTACGTTGTGAACAGCCAAGTTTTCACAAACAAAAGAGTTTCCTGAGCCAAAAAAATATGTTAGAGCAAAACGGACTATGTTAAATATAGTTAATGTCTGAGTGATAGGTGTAAAAGAGTTCTGTAATCACAACTAAACTATAAATTTTTCATTATGTCCCTAACAAGAATTTCCAAGATAGGCCTTGCTAAATCTGTCATAGATGACTGGGTTTATGCAATTGTCAGTTTTGTGTAGGGCCCAATATCTTCTACGGTCGCTTTGTTTGCAAATTGTTCACACCATATGCAGTGTCTAGAAAAATGTGCTGTCTTGCAAGGCACCTAAGGGATTTTTGTGCCACTGTGAATATTTATTGTTTTAATTCTTGTAATGGTACCTGTCAATGTGAACCCTTTTGAGGTAAGAATAATAGTTTCTGTAACCTTTGTTCCACTAACAAATCTCAGATATAAATATAGATAGGCACCAGTGGTTCACGCCTGTAATCCTAGCTATTCAGGAGGCTGAGATCTGAGGATCACAGTTCAATGCCAGCCCAGACAGGAAATTCCACGAGATTCTTATTTCCAATAAACAACCAGAAAACTAGAAATATTGCTATGTCTCAAGCGGTAGAGCACTCACCTTGAGCTGAAGAGCAGAGGGACAGCACCCAAGTCCAGAGTTCAAGCCCCACTCTAAAGACTCAGGGTCTATGTTGAAGAGGCAGAATGATGCAGGCTCCAGCCTTAGGATTATCTGAGGACTGTGTTTGAGTATTAGGAAAGTTCTTGGCATGCCGGGCTAGAGAGGGAAAATGTTCTCTCTCCCTATCTCAAAACACATGTCACAGCCTCCTGGGAGCTGAGGAAGTAGCTCTTCTGCTTGCTTAAACATAGATGAACAGCTGGTCAAACATTTTCCTGAGATTGGAGAATTGGTTTGAGCTTGCTCTAAAATAGTTTAGATATATACCAAGACATTGTCTCATAGGTTATGTAAAAATGTATCAGTTGAAATTTTTTGTGTGAATGTCTTCTGACTAAATCTTGGCAAAGATCATGCTTGCTTTTCTTTAAATACCCACTAACAATAAAGCACAGCCTGCAGTGGCAATTGCTGTTTGCACTCTGCATCCCCTGTGTTCTGGTGATTTTGTGACCCTTACCCAGGGACCCCAACGCACTAGACGTTGACACCCCCTGACGGACCAAAAAAGTGAAAATATATATATATATATATATATATATATATATATATATATATATATATATACACACACATATGATACGATGAATTACACTTAAATATACATGAATATTTTTGGTACACATTTAAATATAATTAATGTATATTTCCCTTATATACATCTATTTACATATATAAGATAATATTATATCTGTATGTTTATGAATATATTTGTAATTAATATCCATAGAGTGCATCTGAAGATTTTGGGGGAAATGTAGAGTCCCTAATGGCTTACTACCGACCCATCATACTTTTAAGCATTTTTTCCACTTATTACAATGTCTGGAGTACTAAGATTGGATGATTATGAAACAGAGTAGCTGTTTTATTCCTTATAATTTTGGATTAGAAAGATCTACTTACTTGGTATGAAACTTACCAAAATATGATCTTGAAATCACACTCCACATACTGGACATATACATCAATTTAGCAACTTATAGGTCTGAAACCTTTATTTGAATCCTATATCTCATATAAATTCAGTTTTCTTAGAGTCAGCTACATCTAAAAACATGCATGCATTTTCATGCTCACATACATCCCCACACTCACATGACATGCTAAATGTATCACTGTAATAAGTAATAATATAGATACTGAAAAAGAACATCTTTTCAAATGTAATTACATTTTATTTTTTAGATATAATACATTATTGAAAGAGTTATAAAAGAGCAGCTGAGAGGATGTTTCAAATAGTAGAGTGCCTGCCTAAAGAACATGTTTCTCAGTCCAAACATCATTATTTCCATCCTTCCTTCTCCCACATAAAAAACATAAATAACTACAGAATTAAGCTACATGTTCCTTAATCATTAATTGAATAAAGATATTGTAATATAGATGCATATATACACAATGATATATTATTTAGCCAGACGTAATAATGAAATCATAGCATCTTCAAGAAAATAGATAAAACTGGAAACCTTCATATTGAAGCAATAAGCCATATTGTGAAAAAGAAATATTAGATTTCTCTTATGCAGACTCTAGACCCAGAAAATAAAATGAATGACTAAGGTATAAAATATGGAACTGATTAAATTTAGAAAAAAGTAAGAGAGATGAAGAGAAATATTGTGGAGTATGTATTTTCAAATAGTTTATGATAGTATGATGGCATAATAAAAGTATAAAATAGGATAATGAAATTAATAAAATGAATAAAATTTAGCAACCTACATTATATGGACCTGTTTGTATAACATAATAACATACATTTGAAATTAATATTTGCTAATAAAAAGACAAATATTCATTCCAGTTGTTATAGATTTATATGTTAATTTCCAATTTTTGTTCAGTTATTTCCCTAATAAAGTAAAAGGAGATATTGGTTTTGCTCCTTTAGAAAGACATTCTTGTCGTTTTAGCATTAATCTAGTTAATTGCTGTCAATGTGAAATTGTTCAATCCAATTAATTATTATATTAGAATATTTTCAAAATATTATCCCTATAGGTATGTACTTTTTGCTATTCATTGAATATGTTTTCATTACTTAATCGCTATATACCATTTTCTGAATGTAGTTTGGTATATGCAACTAGGATACTTTATACCTGACATGGAAATCAATTATTCAAACAGTTTTTATCCAAAAAGCCTATAATGAAATAAAGAGGTAAATCCAAATTATTTTTATTTGAAGACAATTCTTGGTTTGTCTTCTTCTCACATTCCCCTTTCCCTTCTTGAGAATAATACACAGTGTAAGGAAATGCGTAGAATGTTTTGGAGAAATAGGTTGACTTTAAAAAATCAGTTACTCTATGCTGCATTTTTCTTTACTTTATATCCAGAAAAGCTAAATTCTTACCTTATCATTTTCCTTAGGTTTTATACTCAGGTTTAATCTCTGATGAGTGACAAAGATATAAACATTTTTTAACAGTGATTAAATTTAGGCTGAGGAACCTATGCACAACTATACTCATGCAGATCTGCCTCATCAGTCATGAGACCATGATATCAAAATGTTAACCTATGCTTACTGAAATCATGCTTGAGATTCTGTGTATTAGAAACAGTGGTTATTAGCATTTGTTTTGTAATCAACATCATTTCATGAGTTAGCAACTGAAGTGAGACATTATACTCAGAACACAATTTAAGGAAGCATCCAAAATTAGTTACCAAGTTATACACCATTTAACACAATGTTTTAAAATGCAAGCTAAAGGAAATAATTTATGGAAAAAATTATTTAAAATAAATACAGAATTAGTATGATTGATTTTTCTTTTACGCCAGTTTGCAATATGGCTTGCATGATAATTTTTCTGATTATATATTTAGTTAGGTCTTGATATATAGTTGGAGACGTTATGTTCTTTCATATATTCATTTGTCAGATCAAAGAGGAAATGAATGCCAGAGTCAAATCCATAAAAATGTTACAGTTGTATCATGCTACTTTGCCAAAGTTTCAAATCAGCTCGAGTAACTTGGGTTTTTTTTGCATATAACTAAGTAGTTGTGCAATATTGTCAGTACTAGAAAGATTTTGACCACCATTTATGAAAGTAATATTTTCCAGAAACTACTTCTATTCTCTCTTTTCATTAGATTTTTTAAATTTCATTTATATCATGTGTTGATGGTTTCCTTTAGGTAACCCACATTCAGTTTTCTACACTGTAATTTAGTGTAGTTTTAAATTATGTACACTCATGTATGCTGCTCAGATTCTATCATTTGCTCATTTTGTTCTTGTTAAATCAGTAGTTAGTTCTCAATATGGATACTATTGGATTTATTCATTGCATTTCTGAAGTTTTCAAGTAAGTCATGCTGTTTGCGATTTGATATTGTAGCAGTTTTTTCTTTTAAATATGTGCAGATCTTACTTCACTTACAATTACCTTTGTTTTAAACAATTTGATCCATTCAAGGGATTTGCTATATTAAGTTCATCCAGATGAATTTAATTACAAATTAACACAACCTTATTTCTGAGAGACAGTTATCCTTATACTCTACTCAAATTAACATGTATTTGAGGTTTTTATACTTCAAAAAAACCGGGTAAAACATGTTTTTGTTCCTGGGGGAATTCCAATCTTTTTGGTTGTTTTTCCAGCTGTGGTGACTTCAACATATGTGTGCATTTTAATTCAACTTTTTTGTGTCTAAATTTTGTCTCATATAACACAAAGCAGAAAAAGAATCAGTGATTTAGAACTTTTCCACATAGAATTCTAAGAGAGACACTTGAAGTTTTGTGACAACTGGGACCAGGGAGGTCTTGTAGGTGGAAGACGTGGGAGAATAACAGATAATGTTTGATGTGATTTGAATTCGGCCTCCTCTTGCCTCATTATTTCCAATTGTAATAATTTTGTCTGTATGAACTCAGAATTTTTGGTTTACTTGGGACACACTACACATTCATATTGGATTTTAACTCTAAAATATTCTTTCCTTCATTTAAAACCACAGATGTGAATTTATAATGCTAAAATAGAATCTACTAATTTATATGAAATTGTTCAAACTATTTTCACTTCACACTATATGCAATATAAAATGTAATAATAATAGTGTGAGATAGTATGTAATATTTGACTTTGGGGAAAATCAATTACACTGGATTTTTGTGAGATACTTAGTAATAGTAAAAATTATATTTGTTTCTATTAAAAAATCCCAGTTACATCTAAAAATAACTCATAGTTAAACTAATGTTAAAAAATATTTTTATTGGAAAAAAGCCAGAAGTTTCAATAAGATTGCTTGTTTAAAATTGAATTGAATCTGGGATTTGGTGGTTCATGCCTATAATCCTAGATACTCAGGAGTCTGACATCTGAGGATAGTGGTTCAAAGCCAGCCTGGGCAGAAAAGTCTGTGAGAAAATTGTCTCCAGTAAACCACCTAAAAACCAGAAACAGCAATGTGCCTTAAGTGGTACAGTGGTAGCCTTGAGCTGAAGAGCTGAGGACAGTGACCAGCCCCAGAGTTCAAGCCCCACGACTGACAAAAAAAATTGACATGGACTTGTACTTTATTATTTCATGATTTTTTATGAGTGGTTGTTCAGTGAAAATGTAATTAGTGTTTATATTTTGTGTTGGCATAAAATGAGCCTACTATTGTGTTAATTTATTTAAAAAAAACTCTCTGATTATATGACAGCATCAATTTTGTGGATAATGATTAAGACCAGGTTGCCTTTCTGGAAAAAAATATTTATATCACCACCACAAAAAGAAAAACAAAAGAAAATATATGCCAGGAAACTTATTCTGTGAATCATAATGGACTAATATTCTGTTATTGGTGAAGATGTTGCCATTTGATTTTAGTATGCCCCAGAAAGACCTATGTGTGAAAGAAAAATGGCTTTCCATTCCCTCCCAGACTGTGGAGAATACCTGAATAGTTCTTCTGGAGATTGAGTTCTTCAGAGTGAAACCATGAAAACATAGTCTCTCATCTACTTTCTTCTTTTATATTTTAATCATTTTAGGTCAAAAACATTTCTCTTTGACATACTTTCCACTTTGATATAGTCTTGTCACAGACCACCAAAGCAATACAACCAACTGAACATACGTTGAAATCTTCAAACTTGTATATCTGAGTAAGCCTTTCTGCTTAATACATGGACAATATCACTTATTATGGTAGGTTATAAAGCTAACACAGAAGTCTAGTATTTCTAACAATGGAGAGTACATAAAAATGTGCCTCATTATAAAATATCTACTTCCAAGTTGTATTTTGTGTTTTTGTTTCTTTTGATCTAGGGCTTAAATTCAGGGTCTGGCTGGTGCTTTTATGGTCAAGGCCAATGATCTACATACAATTTGAACTGGAAATCCATTTGCCCCTATGGTTAATTGGAGATAAGAGTCTAAGGAACTTTCCTACACTTG
This sequence comes from Dipodomys merriami, assembly GCF_024711535.1. Classification (NCBI taxonomy): domain Eukaryota; kingdom Metazoa; phylum Chordata; class Mammalia; order Rodentia; family Heteromyidae; genus Dipodomys; species Dipodomys merriami. The sequence continues at coordinate 19,977 of NW_027203526.1, read as the reverse complement.
CTGGCTTCAAATTGTAATCTTCAGATCTCAATCTCTTAACTAGCTAAGATTAAATCCTTGAACCACCAGAGCCTACCCATGCTGCATATTGTGTGTAATTCCAATTTTCAGCATTATATAGATGTTCCTACTACAATGTAAAAAAACTTAAAACGTACTAAGTGCATTTGTAAAATATATTATGAAGAAAGAATTTTCATCCTTTTAAAAAATCTATGCAAAATCTATGCTAACTAGTGATATTTTACTGTACCTTTCCTGCAACCAGTTTTATATAATTTAATAATTGTCAGGCCAAGTTTCTCTATATTCAACTGGAGATTTACTATTTCATCCATGCATGTAAATGTATATGTATACGTATCTATCTATACATCTTCCAATATGGATCATCAGATTTGATACTTAGCTTTGTTTTGCTGTGCAGCAGTTGAACCTGGTTGGCTCATTCTGTGACAATATCTGTGCTCATTCTCATCATTCCTTATTTACCACACCATCAGCCTTCTAAAATCAGCCTCATTTCCTGGAGAAGGTAACCAATCAGTCCAACCCACAGGGTTGTAATAAAGCAAGTTTTAAGAAAGGAAGTTAACATGAAGTGACAACTACAGAATTTCTACAGAGACTTAGTAGGTTATCAAAATTATATCTGACATCTTTCCATTTCTGCCTTTCTTCTCTTCTCATACTTAAGAAAGCATTGACTAACACTATAAATATATTGCATTTATAACTTAAGGATCAATTGTTTTCCAATCTGCAGCCTTTTTTCTGTGATTTTTGGCATAAACATTTGGGAAATTTTTTTGGATTGTTATGGGATTCCATCCAAAACAAAGCCATGTATATCAAGTAAGCCGATGTTTTCAACTCAGAGTATTAAACAAAAGAGGGAGAAATTTAAGGTTAGTTATGTATGTTAATCACAAATATGGGCAATATCAAGATATTTTCAAATCTTATACTTTTACTGGACCAAGTGGCTCAAACCTGTAATCTTATCTACTTGGGAAACACATTAGAGAATTCCAGTTCCAGGCAAGCCTACATACAAAAAGAAGTTTCAGGAACTATAACCATTTGCTGGGTGCAATCTTTTTGCTTGTGTTAAGATTACTACAGTCCAATCAGGCCCAGGCAGAGTGATACTACCTCAAAATAAGCAATCTAATTACAATCTGAAGGTATAGCAGTAATGGAAATGCTGTTTCACAAGTATAGGGTTTTGGGTTAAATCCCCCAGTACCACTAGGAATTTAAGTGTGTGCCAGGGTAAGAATTGGGCATGTCTAAGGTCAATACTTCATACTGGTTTTACAAGCTCTAATAAAACCTTTACCTCTCTTGCTAATTGTCTTAAAAGTACAACCATAACTTCCATGCCCAAACCAAATAATATCTTATGAGAGATTTTCTTCTACCCATTAAATAATTTGTTTTGTGTTGGACACTGTCCCACTGAAATCATACTAAAGATCAAAAACCCATTGCCTCAGAAAGTGACTGCATTTGGAAACAGAATCTCAAAGGTAGCATTTAAGTTGAAGTGCCCTCCAAGGGAAGCAGAAGGCCTTGAATATGCCAAGGAAAGAGGACTCAGAAGAAGCCAGCTCTGACCTTGGAGTTGTAGTTCCACAAACTCAGAGGCAATGTATTTACAGTGTTAACGCTACCCAATCTATGGTAGTTTATTATTACAATTACTAGCAAACATGTGGAATCTATAAGACATGAAATGTCATTGATTCTTGGGGTCCACGACTCATCTCTATAATCCTAGTGATTAAGAAGGATAAAACTTGGGGGATAATGGTTTTCAGGCTGGTAGTAAAGTTCATAAAGTTCTATCGCCAATTAACTACAAAAATTTCTGGGCTGGAGAGATGGTTCAAATTGTGGACTGACTACTGTTAGCAAACAAACACAGCATGACGTATGTTGAAGCCTAAATGGGAAGAAAGAAAAAGTCCTTAGAAGAATAGTATGAGAAACAGAGTTATGAATAGGAAAGCAGAACCAAAAGAAATAAACTTATTGATACAGACAAACCTTCCCAATGTGAAATACGGCACAAACTGTAATATTTAGGGTTTTCCTTCCTATTTTGACAATGAAACTGTATGCAATAAATAATCACATTCCTTTTATGTTTCCATAATTTAACTGGTTTTCCTACAAATTTATAGAATACTGTAGCTATGGAAAAATCAATAAATATTGCATTTCCATATAGGATTACATATTCTTGCAAGTGTTGTCTAAAATTGATCTACACTGAAAAGATTGCCATTGATATCTTTCTGATGATTCCAAATGTTTATAATTTCAGCTGACCTTTCACAAAACTCATATGCGAAACATAACTTTTTAGTTTGTTCATGCAATCATATGAACACAAACATATGGCGCAAAATGTTAATTACTTTTATCTACTGTCATTAATGTACTATACTTAATAGAATTAAATATATACCCTGAGCGTAATAAGATTCTTCCTTCTAAACACAGACTTGCAGGCACACACACACACACACACACACACACACACACACACACACACACACACACACACATTTATCACTCTGAGTAGGTTCCTTACATTGGATATTAGACAATGTTCTAATAATCATACTTTCCTGCCCAGACATAAAATACATTCATAATTCCACACATGCAAAAAAACCAGATCATTCAAAATAATGAGAATATTTAACAAACCCAGCTCCTGACCCATCTACTCCCTGATTTCATTTATTCATGCCGATGCATTTTTCATGTCATATTTAAAAATATTTTTGAGTCTCTCTGATTAGCAGACAAAAATATGCTATCATATAATAGGAAATGTAGGTAAAATTACTTGTCCCTAGATAATCTTTAATATCTTAACAAAGACTTCTGTTTATTTCTTGCAGAGTCTTTTTCTGGCATTTTGCTCTAATGTCTAATATTAAATTACAAAGTACATGCCGTATTCCTTAATTCATTTTTCCTAAAGGTTATGGTATGGAGTTGAATCTGATTTGTTTGCTGATTGTAAATTAAATTTTCTCAAAAACTGGAATTATTGTTTATGTTACTCCTAAGCCATTTGAAATATCTAAAAGAACTGCAAATTCACCTTGGCAATGATTTGTGAATGGCAGTTAATGGTTGTGGAGAGATGAAGGACTTGAATTATCTAGAGTGCCTTAAAAATGGCACTGTCACTTAAAGGGCTGATCGATTAGTAAGCTTTTAAAGTGTGGTTTTCATATTTCATCTAAGTAGATAACTGTATGCTTTTCATCACATTCTTGCCTGAAAAGAAGTAGAATTATTTCTTTCCACATTTTATGCTCTGCTGCTACTGTATTGAAACCAACAAACAACTGCACAGCTGTGTTAGCTCTGTTAGCTGCTCTAGATTTTGAAATTTTCTTCCAGTGGCCCTAGTGTTTTGAACCCAGATTCATGGGATAGTCACATAATCCACAATTACAAAGCACCACAATATAAAAAGACCATTTCAAAATGAGGTTCAATTTTTATGTTTGTTGTTTCCTTTCTTATTGATTTCTTTTAAGGAGCTAGGGGCTAATTATTTCTCATTGTTGATGTGACTTAAATAAATTTACCAGATTTTTGCAATAAAATAAAGAGATATAAAAAGACATATTTAGTCACAAAATAAAAGTAAATATTTGAGTGATTCTTTCCATTCTAGTCCTATTCTCAGTTATCTTCAAATAACGTTGAGATGAGCAAAGCATATGTGTAAATTGACATATATCAAGCACACAGGACTCTGGAATCTTTGGGCTTTAATTTATCAACTTCACCTAGAAAAGAAAATTATCACTTGTTTCAATTCTTAAGTAATCTCATTAAAATAAGTTTTATTAATTTTATCAATAATTCTCATAGCCTATGTAATTGATGCATTGCAATATTATTTGATTTATAACTTCCACTAAATTAATATTACATTTATAATGCAAAGCACTCTACCCCTAAGACACATTCCCAGCACTCCATGTCAGGTTTCTTGATTTCTTTACTTATATTTGGAGGAGTTAAAGCCTGGGCCTAGGTGCTGTCTCTTAAGCTCTTCAGCTCAATTCTAGCACTCTACCATTTGAGCTACAGTGCCCCCCTTCAGGCTTTCTGGTGTTTCTTTGGAGATAACCATCTCAAGGAATCTCCTGCCGAGGCTGGCTTTGGACCCTGATACTCAGCTCTCAGGCTCCTGAATAGCTAGGATGAGAGGTGCGATTCACTGGTGCCCAGCTTCCAATTTAAGTTTCTAAGTGGTGAATAAGAGATAATAGTCTCATGGGACCTTTTGTTTCTGGGATAGTTTGGAACCCAAATCCTCAGCTTCCTGAGCAGGCAGGATGATAGACCCCAGCTAAAAACACCTAAGCCGTGATACTTTGCTGCAAGGGGGTCTTTGGCTCCGCGTGGTAGATTACTAGCCATGAGCAAAAGAGGAAAGTCAGCACCTAGGCTCTGGGTTGAAGGTTCATGATGGATAAAACGAAACCAAACCAATTGTCAGCAGGAGACAAGTCACTAGATTTCAGTACATATATAAATTTGGCCTTGCCTTGGGGACATACCAGAGCCTCAACTTTCTCATCTGCACAATCATCTAACTTGTGGAGCTCCAACAAGGACCAGATGAAAGAATAAACCCCATAAAGGACTCAGCGCATAGCATCCTGTGAAGGACTGAGCACCAGCACCCCAGGAAGGGCTCATCACATACCTCTATCCCACAAACTGTAATTAGAATTCGGGTGTTTTCATCAGTATCACCATTCTTTCAGAAAAACGTCACAAATCACAAAAGTTCACATCTAATGGTGTAGAGGGGTGGTTAATGGTGGGGAGGGTCCTCAGCCTTGGGGATTGCACGCATAGATTGAGAGTACTCTCCTAAGACCTTTTCCTCATGGCTAGAACTCTACGACTTTCAGCGTCAGGTCAGAGTCTCGCAGACTTCTTGCCAGGGCTGAGTATTCAAACCACCAGTTTCAGAACTCATCCCTGAGCAGCTACGGGTGAGCCAGCAGAGTCTGGTTCCATGGAGTTGTTTTGCAGCTGTTGACCTGTGGCTAAGTCAGGTTAGATGGCAGCCAACAGCTTCAGATTCCCGGCTTGCTCTGTCATGAGGTATTTGAAGTCCTGGCATTCTATAGTTACAGTCACAACTTTCTAACTTGTTTTTGGTGCTTCAGTGACAGCACCACTTCTGGCTTTTTGTTTGCATGTGATAGTGTGGAAATGAATGTAGTGCTTCATACATACTAGGCAAACACTCTACCACTGAGTCCCAGTAGTGACAAGTGTAGAAATAGATATGGTTTGTTTTATATATAGACATATATATACATATAAAACAAGAAAGGGATGTCTTTATATTAAGTCATATATACTATTTTACTACCAATTATCAATAATTAAATTATTTCTTCCTTTATTTAGGTATCATGTTTAAATTATTCATTGAAAATTAGCCAATGTACTATGATTATTGTGTATAATTTTATAATATAAACATACACTACGTACTAATGTAATTGTTAATTTTACAACATTCCATTCACATGGCTGTCTATCGGAATGCATTTTTTAGGATCTCCTGACATTCGTAGGTGGCAGGGATTTGAACCCCGGACCTAGTTTGCTGGTTTGGGCTATGGCTTCCCTGACAGCCCATCAAACTTCAGCAGTGCAAGGTCACGTACACATTCCGGTCCCTGTCATTTAGACCCAAGATGGTCACAATTCAAAGGAAAAAAAAAACTATGTAAAACCACCTTCTGGAACTTCCCAGTTTTATCCTTCACCTTCTTTCACCCTCTTTTTTTTGTATGTTGTCAGGCAGAAGTCTGATTCTGTGCACTGTCCCTCAACTCTTCAGGTCAAGGCTATCGTTCTACCACTTGAGCCATAGCAACACTTCCGGCTTTTTTCTGCTTATGTGGTGCTGAGCAATCCAACTCAGGACATTATGCATGCAAGGCAAGCACTCTGCTACTGAGCCACCTTCCCAACTTTCACCTTTTGCCACTCCAATGATTTGAACTCAGGTCCTAGGATCTTAGGATGGGCTGTGGGTCCAGAGGCTGCACCCCAGCCTAGAGTGATTAAGGCTAAGGCAGAGTTGCCACAAGCTGAGTTCAAGGCTCGGGCCTGGCCAGAAAAATTAAGGCCCTGGCTTGGAATCTGCACCATTTTTCTGGCAGGCCTGGGATTTGAACTCATGTTCTGAGGAACTCTGTGGCACTGTGTGGGAGGGGAAGCTCACCATCTTTGAAGATAAGAATATCAGACCAGTTTCAAGGGCCTGAATTCAAGCCCCATCACTGGAAAAATAATACTCATATATAAGATTTTTACAAAGATGGTTATACTCCATATGACATTTATTACCCTTTTTTATTCATTGTTTATTTTATTTAGCATTATTACATATATAACTTTTTCAGTTATTATATCTTATCACATGGATATATTTGCATGTGGATTATACATCATACTGAAACACAGGACTTTTACAGAGAAGGAAAAAATGTGTCAAAATTGGCTTCTTACTGCACATATAAACTTTTGGCAATGCTGGGATTTGAACTCACAGCCCAAAATGCATAATTAATGAATGGGTCAGTTGTAGAACAAAAGCCTTTGGCAAACTGAGCCACCAGCCAGTTCTGAGGACCTGTGATTTATCCATAGTAGTGGGCTATATATATATTTATATATATATATATATATATATATAGAGAGAGAGAGAGAGAGAGAGAGAGAGAGAAAGAGAGAGATTGTTAGATATAGGAATAGATATAGATATGGAAAGATAGATATAGATAGATAGATAGATCGATTGATCAATAGATAGATAGATAGATGTGTAGTTTGCTATATATAAGCGAGAGACAATGTGAGGATATTAAATTATATAAATTATGAATTATTAGTAATTAAATTAAGTCTCCATTTAATGCAGTATCATTGTTGAATACTTACTAAAGTATTAATGTAAAATAAGTCAGTATTCTAATTAGGAGAACCAAACCAGGGTGTTAGAATGGAAGACATAATCCAATAATTTTTGTGTGGCATTGTATAAGAGAATCATGAACTAACTGTCAATTTAATTGTAACTTTTATAAATTCAATTAAGCATTACCATGGATAGGAATGATTTTCTTAAGATCTCCCTCCATTTGTAGGTGGCGGTCCTGGCATTCCAACTTCAGGCCTGAGTAGTTTACTCAGAAATGCAAACCATTAGAATGACACTGTGAAGATTTCAGATTCTCATGAGGAAAAACAGAACAAGAAGAAAAGAAAGCCAAGTGTCAGTGGATCCTGCCTGTAATCCTAGCTCTTCAGGAGTCTGAGAGGTAGAGAATGACAATTTGAATTCAGTCGGGACAGGAAAGCCCAGGACAATCTTATTTCTAAGGGATCACAGGAATTAAAAAAAAAAAAAAAAAAAACATGAGTGGGGCTCTGACTCAAAGGCATAGCACTACCCTTGAGCAAAAGGAGCTCAGGGACAGTGCCTAGGCTCAGAGTATAACACTCAGACTTGCCAAAAACAAAAAAACAAAAAATAGTAACTCCATGTCTACCCATGTATGTATGCATGTATTTCTATTGGTGAAGATCCAGAGTCCCTATGTTGAAAGGCACTCAGCTAGGAAATTTGCTTTGAATAAAATGGTTTCTTAGCACAGAGAGTGCTTTCAAGACAGTGCATATTCTGGGGCTTCCCTCATTGTTCTCAATGTAGCCTGAGGATTTCTGCGCACCTCAGGCTGCTGGAGGAAGTCAGACTCATTGTTGGAACAGGCAGACAAAAGGCCTCACTCCTGTACAGTTGTGTAACAAACAACTCCATCTGGGCCAATTAGTGAGGATGATTGTGGGCAGGCTCTGAAGGCCAGGATAAAAAGGCCTCTTTGTATCCAAAGCTATCTCTTTCCCCAGTGCTCTATTTGGACAGGAAGCCTTCATTTGTGCAACCTCATGTGGCAGGCCAAGTTCCTTGTACTTACTGTGTCTTTGTTAGACTATGTCCCAGTGTTGAAACAAACTGCCACAATTAATTCAAGGGTCCTTCTGGCAGACAACTAGAGAGCTGAACCGAATTAAAAGATTCCTAATTGGCAAAGTTGCCCCCTTAGGTTTCCAGAAGCTCGCTGAATCTAAGCACATGGGTAATATCACAATGCTTCCTGTCATCTAGGCCTGGTGAAGCTCACCAGGTTTTGAAACCTTTGACCTCTCCTAGTTGAGCGCTGGATGGCTAGCTTTAGGGGTTGAACACAGGGCCTGGGTGCTGACTATGAGCTCAGAACCAAAGCTCAGTTCTTTACCACAATTTGCTGTCACAGCTTCACTTCTGATATCTCTGTGTGTGTGTGTGTGTGTGTGTGTGTGTGTGCATACACTTGTCATGGAACTTGAATTCAGGACCTGTGCACTGTACCTGAGTTTCTCCTGTACAAAGATAGCACTCTACCACTTGAGCCACAGGGCCACTTAAGGCTTATTTTTAGTGATGTGGTACCGAGGAATAAAAACCCAGGGATTCATACATGCAAAGCAGTCTAACCCCTCCTCTTCAGGTTTCTTTCTTTCTCTTCTTTTATGTTGGAGGATTTGAAGTCTAGGCCTGGGCGCTATCCTTCAATTCTTCAGCTAAAGCCAAGTGTGCTACCACTTGAGCTACAGCATTTCTTCAGGCTTATGTTGGGTCATTGGAGAGTACCATCTAACTCAAAAATTTCCTACCCAGGCTGACTTTGGACCCTGATCCTCAGCTGTCAGGTTCCTGAGTAGCTAGGAGGACAGGCATGAGTTAGTGGTGCACAGCTTCCACTTCAAGTCTCTAAGTGGTGAATAGGAGATAATATTCTCATGGGACGCTTTGTGTCTAAGATAGTTTGGAACCCAGATCCTCAGATCTCAGCTTCTTGAGTAGACAGGGTGACAGACCTCAGCTACAGATGCCTAGATCTTAACACTCTGTTGCAAGAGTATCCTTGGCTCCACATGGTAGGGCATTAGCCATGAGCCAACAGGGAAGGGTCAGTGCCTAGGCTCTGAGTTCAGGGTTCACGACTGAGAAAAATAAACAATTGTCTGCAGGAGACAACTCTCTAGATTTCAGTACATACATAATTTTGGTGAGCCTCAAGTTTCTCATCTGCACCATCATCATACTTGTGGAGCTCTTACAAGGACCAGATGAAAGAATGAACCCCATGAAGGACTCAGCACACACTTCATGAAGGACTCATCACATAGCTGTATCCCACACACAGTCATTAGAATTAGAGTATTTTCATCGGTATCACCTTTCTTTCAGAAACACGTTACAAACCACCCAAAATTCACATCTAATGATTTAGAGGGATGGGTTTTTTTGGGAGGGCTGGGATGCAGCCACATGGAATGCACTTGAAGGTTGGGGGTACTGTTCTAAGATCTTTTGCTCAAGGCTAAAGCTCTACCACTGTGAGCCACAGCTCAGAGTTTTGCAGATTTCCTGCAAGGGCTGGGTTTTAAACCCACCAGTGTCAGATCTCAGCCCCTGAGTATCTTGGATGACAGGGCTGAGTGAGCCAGCAGCATTTGGTTCCGTGGGGCTGGGTTGCAGTGGTTCACTTCTGGCTAAGTCAGGTTAGATGTCAGCTGTCAGCACCAGACTCCCGATTTGCTCTATGATGAGGTATTTGCAGTCCTATCTTTATATCGTTGCAGTGAGAACATTCTATTTTCTTTTTTTTTTTTTTTGAGCCAGTCCTGGGTCTTGAGTAAGGGTCTAGCCACAGTCCCTAAGATTTTTTGTGCTCAAAGCTAGTGCTCAACTGCTTGATCAACAGCATGATTTCCAGATTTTTCTGTGTACGCGGTAGTGAGGAATCGAACCCAGTGCTTTGTACTTACTAGGCAAGCACCCTACCACTGAGCCCTGGGAGTGACAAGAGTATGAACAGATAAATGTGTACATTGGTTGACAGATAAATGGATGTATATGTATACAACAAGAGAGAGATGTCTGTATACTATGTAACTTCATATAGAATATTACTACCAATTATTCGCGATTAAATTCCTTCCTTTTTAAAGTATCATGATTGAATACATAATAAAATATTAATAAAAATTAGTCAATGTGGTATAACTGTGTATAATTTTATAATACAATCGTACACTAACTACTAATTTAATTGTTACTTTTATGACATTCCATTCCTATGGATGTATATGGGAATGGGTTTCTTAGAATCTCCCACCATTCATTAGTGGCAGTCCTGGGATTCGACCTCCAGACCTAATTTTCCGGTTTCCGCTGTGGCTTCCTTAATAGCCACCAAACATCAGCAATGCAAGGTCATGTACATTTTCTGGGCCTTGGCATTTATACTCAGGATGGTTATAATACAAAGGAAATAAAAAGGTAAAACTACCTTCTTGAACTTCTCAGTATTATGCTTCTCCTTTCTATTTTTTATATTTTTTGCCTGTCCCGAGATTTGAACTCAGGTTCTAGGATCGCAGTGCTGGCAGTGGCAGAGATGCCAAGACCTGACATCAAGCTCCGTACTTGGCAATAATAATAATAATAATAATAATAATAATAATAATAATAATAATAATAATAATAATAATAAGACCCTGGCTTGAATTTGCACAATTTTTCTGGCAAACATGGGATTTGAAGTCAGGGTCTGGGTAACTCTGTGACACTGTGGGTGAAGGGGAATGGCTCACTGTACTTGAAGACAAGAAATTCAGACCAGTTCTTAGGTCCTAAATTGAAGCCCCAGCACTGGAAAAGATAATGTTCATATATGAGATCTATTTACATACATGGGTTTACTGTGTTGACATTTATTACCTTTATTTATTTTGTATTATTACACATATAACATTCCTTTTACTATATCATATCACATAGGATATATTTTATACATCATACTGAGGTCAAGGACTTTCGCAGAGAAGGAAAACAATGTGTCAAAATTGGCTTCTTACTACAAAGAATAAATTTTTGGCCTTTCTGTGATTTCAACTCACAGACTACAATGCCCAATCCATAAATGGGGTCACAGTCTTAGAAGACCAGACTCTGGCAAACTGAGCTACCAGGAAGTTCTGAGGACCTATGATCAAGCCACACTAGTCCCATATATATATGCATATATATATATGCATATATATATATATGTATCTATATATATGTATACATATATATATATATGGGACTAGTGTGGCTTGATCATAGGTATATATATACATATATATACATATATATGTATATAAGTGTATATATATATATATATATATATATATATATTTATGGGACTAGTGTGGCTTGATCATAGGCATGATGATATATGTATATATATATAAATATATATATGTTGATAGATATGTAGATTGAGATATATATGTATATATAAATATATATACATATATTAGGAGAAAGAGGGACTGGGAGGATATTAAATCATATATATATATATTATTAACAAGTATTAGTTATTAAATTATCTTCCATTTTATGAGCATTAATTAAAAATTAGTCAATATCCTTAATCATATCCTGATGCTAGAAATGAAGATATAAATCCAATAATTATTCTTTGACATTTTAAAATAGAATCATGAAGCAACTGCACATTTAATTATTACTTTTATAACATTCCATTAGCATTCACATGAACAGGAATGAATTTTTCAGGATCTCCCTCCATTTGTGGGTGCAGACCTAACATTCAAACTCCAAGCCTGAGTAGTTTAATTTGAGTGAAAACCATTGGAATGACACCGTGAAGATTTCAGATTGTTACGATTTAAAAAAAGAACAAGAAGAAAAGAAAGCAAGGTGTCAATGGTACCTGCCTATAATCCTAGCTCCTTAGGAGGCTGAGATGTAAGGAATGCCAATTTGAATTCAGTCAGGGTGGGAAAGTCCATGACACCTTCTTTCTAGAGGTCACATGAAAAAAAAAACCATGAATGGGTCTGTGGCTCAAAGGCAGAGTGCTACACTTGAGCAAAAGAAGCTCAGAGACAGAGCCTAGGCTCATAGTACAACCACAGACCTGCCCAAAAAAAGAGAGAAGACAATAACTCCTTGTTTCTTTGTATGGATGATGAGCATTCAGTAGGTTGCCCATGCCCAGACACCCAAACTGGACAAGCCCTCAGAGAGTACTAAGTCTGAGCCGGCAACTTGAACAAAGCATCCTTCTCTGCTATTTAAAGAACTGAAGCCTTATGTTCTGGTCGAGGACACCTAGAAGCCAGAAACTGCCTCCAGGGAGACCACAGTTCTAGGCTATAGGAGTTGTCGAAGGTTCTGTCTTCTTATTCTCTCTCCCTCTGTATGATGTGAGCCTAGACCTCCGGGGCCTGGTGGTTATCACTCATTTATCACTCCTCATTGCCAAGTCACAGGCTGGTCCCAAATATTGGCAAAGATATGAAATAGTCAGCAATTTCTACAATGAAATAGGTAAGCTAATAAACCTCACCCTCATAAATGCCATTAGAAGTGAACCTTGGGTTGTGTATGTGGCTTAGTGGTAGACTGCTTACATAGCACGCATGCATGAAGCCTTGGGTTCTATTCTTCAGTACCACAGAAACAGAAAAAGCCAAAAGTGGCACTGGGGCTTAAGTGGTAGAGTGCTAGCCTTGAGCAAAAGAAGCTCAGGAACATGTGCAGATTCTGAGTTCAAGCCCCAAGACTGGCAAAAAAAAGTCAGCTTGGTGAGATATATTGTTCTGGGACTCAGAGGAGGGCTGAGGTTATACATAAGAGGTAGGGTAGAGGACAGGTGCTAGTGGCTCACCCCTGTAATGTTAGCTACTTAGGAGGCTGAGATCTGAAGATGACAATTGTAAGCAGGAAAGTCTATATGAGACACTTTTCTCCAATTAAACACCCAAAAGCCAGAAGTAGAGCTGTGGTTCAAGTAGTAGAGCGCTAAACTTGAGCACAAAGGCTCAGGGATAGAATACCATCCAGGCCATGAAAGCAAACCCCAGGAATGGCACACACATGCACACACACACACACACACACACACACACACACACACACACACACACACACACACACACACACACACACACACACACACACACAAATCCAAACCGGAGACAGAAGACTCATCAATGTAGCACTTGCAATTTACCACCTGATCATTCTCCTCTCCTGAGCACCGTCAGGCTTTACAGGAAGAAAGATGATCTCTCTCTCTCTCTCTCTCTCTCTCTCTCTCTCTCTCTCTCTCTCTCTCTCTCTCTCTCTCTCTCTCTCTCTCTCTCTCTCTCAATCTCTCTCTCTCTGTCTCTCTCTCTGTCTCTGTCTCTGTCTCTCTCTCTCTCTCTCTCTCTCTCTCTCTCTCTGTCTCTCTCTCTTTCACTCTTTCTTGCACACACAGACTCAGAGCATTGTCTCTCCTGAGTTAGTTGGTTCCTCATCTGGGAAATGTACAAACTTGAGCATGGGGGTTCCCTGGTCAGAACCAGGGGATCCCACCAAGGGGAACATTGCTCTAATATCACAGAACCACCCTGCCTCTCCCTTTCTCCAGGGACAGACACTTCCCATTGGGAACAACCAGCCTTGAATCCCCATTCACTAAAACCCTATGCTAGGACTCTGGGTGAAGGAGTCCTGAGACAGGTAGCTCCTCAGAGCCAGGAGAGGAAACAAAGAAGGGGGTCATGATGCCTCCAGAGGGGTGTCTAACCTGGGGTGGGGACATGGTTGGGGAATTTGATGGGTTGCTAAAGGCTATATACATGGATGGACTCCCTACTTCCAGCCTAGATGCTTCTGGGTGACTTGGTGGATTCTTGAGGTGGACGAGGAGACCAGATGGACCAGGAGCACTAGCAGAGCTCGCAGAGCTGGGAAATGTAATTACCCTGGGAAAACTGCTAACAGCTGGGGGGTAGGTGGTGCTGGGAGAGAGTAGAGTGGGCAGAGCTCAATTGACCTGCCTATCAGTGCCTAACCAGCCCGTGAAGGCTCAGGTGAATGATAGGGTGTGACCTTGACAGTGATTGGTTCCTCTTCCTCCCTTACCATGCCATCCACCATTTTTGTCTTTAAAAGGGGCTGCTCTCTGTTAATAAATGAGATTTTCTACCTGCTGGATTTGGCTCCCTGCTGTGTCTGATTGTCTCCTGGGCTGAGGGAGGCTGGGGAATGGGCAAATGCCACACTTACCTTTCCTCGGACCCCGTCCGTCTTTTGTGGGACGGACGAAGACCCAATATCTGACACCCAACGTGGGGCATGAAAGGAAAATCTACTGGCCGAGGCTAAGCAGTCTCTCAGGGTAAGTGAAACCCTATATATGGGTAATGCTATATCACAGAAGAAGGAGGAGGAGGCAACGTTAGGCCTAGAAGGAGTACAGGAGGACTTGGGAAATGAGAAGGAAAAGGAAAGGGTCAAATCAGTTCGAGAACGCACTGAGACGCGCACAGTAGAAGTCAAAACGAGGGTAAAAATTACCCCCTCTGACCCAGCTGATACTGATGTTCCTAGGCCCCCTCCCTATTCTCCCGATTGGAGGGGAGGTACGGCGCCCTACGAGACCTGCGAGTGGGACTTGCAAGACCCAGACCCCTACCAAACTTCATTGGAGGGGCCGAGGGCCGGGAAAGTAACCTACTCAGAGACCTCCTCTGGAAAGGAAGGGCCACTGGAGAGCCCATACTCTAGGCCACAGGATTCCCTTCCCCAAGCGTATCCAGTCAACCTGGCATCAGGGGCTAACAGGCCCCTGGAATGGTATCCATGGGAAGCTAAGGATCTTAAAGAGCTCCACAAGGCGGTGTCAGAGGATGGCCCAAACTCTCCCTGGGCCCAGACCCTATTACAAGACATTGCCTAACACCCGTGTGTCCCTAAGGACTGGATGGATGTGGCCAAAGCCGTTCTTACTAGTTCTCAGTTTATTAAATGGTGTGCTTTCTTTAAGGAGGAATGCAGAGTGCGAGCAGAGAGTAACCGACAGGCTCAACCCGCAATACCCATTACTTATGCCATGCTAGCAGGGACGGGGAAAGGGCACTCTACCGGCGTCCAACAGGCCGCAATACCTGCCCCATACCGTGACCAGGTGAGGCAAGCAGGACTTGCCGCATGGTACAAACTAGATGATGGGCCTACTGAGTCCCCCATAGCAGGAGTGAGACAAAAATCGGGTGAGCCTCTACCTGATTTCATAGATCGAGTCCAACAGAGCATTCACCCCAAGCTGCCCGCAGGGAACCTCTGAGATCAGTTTGTTAAGCTTGGAAGGGATGAATGCAGACCACCGCATGGCCTGCACGGGATTGAGAGAGAATTCCCTGAGCAGATGGGTGGTGGCCTCACAGGATGTGGGAACGCAACAGCACCAGTCCCAATCACTAGCTTTAGCTTTACAGGCTCCGGCATCTACAATGACTGAGGCTATTACTCAGGCGCTGGCACCCCAGGGCCAAAGAACTCCAAGACTATCGGGGAGAGTGACTTGTTTTAAATGTGGGCAGGAGGGGAACTTTAAGAGGGACTGTTTACAACACTCCCCCACCAACCGGCCTGAAAGCAAACCGCCCCCTACACCCTGCCCCAGGGGCATGGAGGGATACAAGTTTGATTTAGATGGGAAGCCTTTAAACTAGAGGAGGGGCATCCTCTAGCCCCATTAACTCAAGGAGGAACCCCCTCTGCTGTGAGGCCCAGGCAGCCTCGTGGCAGGGTGACCCAGGCCCATTGGACCATCCCCCTGGTGGATGGACTCCACCCTAAAATGAGTATTCTCATAGGGAGAAAGAGGTTTCACTGCTTAATTGACACTGGGGCAAACCAAACCATACTCAGGGAGGAGGAAGTGCCCTTGGACTGGAAGCTTGCACCTGGGCCCCCAATATTGGTGGTAGGGGGCAATTCCCAGTCCAAAGAAACAGTTGCCCTTATGACATGGACTAGCCCAGATGGAGAACAAGGAAATATACGCCCTTTAGTGGCAAAGAACCTCACTGCCAATTTACTAGGGCAAGATATGCTAAGACAAATGGATGCCATGGACACTACAGAACATCGAGCATCATATGATGATATCCTGGATAGGGAAGAAGCTCAAAGGCTTAAACAGGATCTAGAGGGAGTTAAGGAAAGGGATTTTTTTAACTTTCATAATTACAGAGAAGAACATAGGGGACCTGCTCGGGTGCACCCCCAATCCTAAAGGCCACTGCCCCCGAGTACCTCCCATTAGTTGGAAGCCAGGAAGCCCAATCTGGGTGGAGCAGTGGCCATTGACCAAACCTAAACTTGAAGACCTCCACCTTCTAGTGGAGGAACAGATAAGCCTAGTGCATATCTGCCCTTCTATAAGTCCTTGGAACACACCCATATTTGTTATTCAAAATGCCTCCTGGGCTTGGAGGATGCTCCAAGACCTAAGTAAGGTAAATGAAAGGATGGAGCTAGGAGGAACACCCCTAAGAGGCATGCCCTGGACTCCTGCTATACCTTCAGAATATACCTTGGTTGTGATTGATATTAAAGATTGTTATTTTTCCTATCCCTCTGCATCCAGATGACTGCGAGAAGTTTGCTTTCTCTACACCTTTTCTTAATTTTTCCCAGCCTGATCGGAGGTTTGAATGGATGGTGCTGCCACAGGGTATGGCCTTCTGCCAACAATACTTGGCCACACTTTTAGAGCCTCTTCTGGGTTCAGATACCTCCCTTGTCTATGCCTACATGGATGATATGATTCTGGGCCTACCCACCTCTGACTAAAGCCATCAGGTTCCCACCAGGGAGAGGAAGGGTGCAGATATGCGGCTGTGTGGCTCCCACTGCTCTAGGCTCTGTGGTGTCCCCTCCTCACCCATTTCTTCATCTCCCCTTTTTCTGGGGACACTGGCCACTAGGGATGGGGGTGGGATCCCAGGGTCGACACCACACCCCAGCAATTGGGTCTCATATGGCAGAGCCAGGGCAGACTGTGGGGCATGAGGGAGGTGCGGGTGGGACAGGAGAGGGGAGGCGGGAGGCACAGGTCTGGGTCCACTGGCGGGGTGACAGGGAGTCACGAGCTACAGGGGTCACGGGGTGTGGGCCAAAGGGGCAGCACTTACGTGTGCTGCTGGGGAGAAGCTGTAGGTGGTGGCTCTTGGTGCTTGCAGGCCCTGGAGTCTGAGGACCCGGGGCCAGGATCAAGTCAGGGCTGAAAGCAGGTTAGGGCCGCACCATTTCCGCCAGGCAACTGAGAGAGGCACCAAGGATCCAAGCTGGCAGCACCATGTGTGAAATGCGCCACTGCTGGGAGGGGGCGGGGGCGTCTGAGGGTGCTTGGCAAGGCTGTGAGCTTCTTCTGCTCCTCCTCCTCAGCTGCTGCTGCTGCCAATTCCTCAGCAGTCCTTGCCAGCAACTCAGCGGCCTCCTTCCCAGGAACCACTACTTCCACCACCACCCCAGCCTCAGCAGCAACTGTCTCCATTGCTGCACCTCAGCTACCGCTGCCTTGCTCCCTCTGCCAGGATCTCAGACTCAGGGGTGCCATGGCTGCCTCGCCTCCATGAGACTGCTTGGCAATGTGCCTGCCGTCCTGGCTCCACATGCTCTCTGCTCCTGGCCAGGACCCACACTATGATCCAAGTGGCCACCAGCCGCTGAGGCCACTTCCCCTCCTGCATGTGCTTGCTCTTCTCTCTGACCTCACTCTCTGCCCTCCACTCCTCTCCTCGGCTGCCCCACCCCCGCCCTGCATGTACGCCCACCCCCACTGGTCCCTGGCCTTGGCTGCCACTGCAGTGTGCACCTGGGCCCCCCTTTCCCTGGGTTTGCCCCCTCACCCCTGACTGCAATCGCAGCACTGACTGGGCCCTGAACCTTTCAGGCCATGGAATCTTCCAGGCCATGGCAATTGCAGCCTCTCCTCAGCATAGCATTCCCCACCAACTCCAGTTCCTTCCTCGGGGGGAACTAATCTCCCCTCAGCCCTACCGCTGGAGGAAACTCTCCCCCATCCACTCCACAAACCAAGCTGGTGCATGGTGACCCTCGTGTGTGTATGTATGTGTGTGTGTGTGTGTGTGTGTGTGTGTGTGTGTGTATGTGTGGAAGGACCCCCTGACACAACAATGGAGAGGACCTGACCCCCTAGTTACTATGATCAGGGTATTTGGATGTGTTTTTCCCATAGGGGAGTCTGCTCCCATTTGGATCCCTGCCAGGAACCTTACGTATTTTCCCATCTCCTCTATACAAGAGGATGGCCAAGAATAAGCTAACCAACAAATCCCACCTAATTTATGGTACCAGCAAACTGAAAAAAAATCAAACTTGTGCATTTGTATAATTTTACATGAGCACATATGTTCTTAGGTATACTTCAAAGCTATGTTTTTAATAATATGTGTATATATATAAATAATGTATATATATAAATAAACTAAGAAACCAGCCAATGAACAAATACTTCTGAATTAGTGCCTTAACTATGGCATTATGAATTATTTGTTCAAAATCTATGATCGAAGTTTCTTTCTTTAGAATCAATCTTAAAATGTTTGTTCATGTACCAGGTGTCAGTGGCTCAGACCTATAATCCTAGTTACTCAGGAGGCTGAGAGGTGAGGATGAAGGTTCAAAGCAAGCCCCGGGAAACTCTTACCTCCAATAAACCACTAGAAAACCGGAAATGGTGGTGTGGCTCAAGCTGTAGAGTGCTCACAAAGAGCAGAAGAGCGCAGGGATAATGCCCAATCTCAGAGTTCAAGCCTCACCACCGACAAAAAAACGGAAAGAAGTTTGTTCATACAAAATGCTAACATTCTGAGCTTTAGGAAACTTTTCTTCCAGGGTCTTATGCTTTTTAGGCAACTATTCCACTACTGAGCTACATCGTAGTACCAATGTTTTTGTTTTTCATTTTAGAATCCAGTTTATTCCCAAAATGCTTACAAGTACCTATTGCCCTCACAGAAGTGAGTGTTTATTCAGAAACTCAACCTTTGGTGGTATGAGGACTCCCCTAGTCTATTTCGTGGTAGGCACTGAGGAAAACTCACAGGACACAATTGCAGACATTTTATAATTATAAAAATAACTCTAAATAGAAATAATATCAACTACCGGGCACGGGTGGCTCACGCCTTTAATCCTAGCTACTCAGGAGGCTGAGATTTGAGGAAGGCCACTCAAGGCCATCCAGGGAGGAAAGTCTGTGAGACTCTTATCTACAATAAACCTCTAGAAAACTGGAAGTGGTGATGTGGCTCAAGTGCTTGAGCATTTGCCTTGAGCTGAAGGGCACAGGGCAGCACCGAAGTCAAGAGTGCAAGCCCCACGACCGACAAAAAATAAAAAAATAGAAAAAATAAGAAATAACATCAACTGTCCCAACCTCCTAGGGAGAAATGATATCCTCATTTTCATTCTTACTATTCATGACAGATGGTCAAAAACACCAATGTGCTATGCTGAAATGTAAAAGTTTAAACCTCTTTTTTGAAAAACTCTCATGTTATAAAATCAAAATGTTTCAAATAAAGGCAAAGTGAACTTTAAAAAATATTTAAAATGCTAATGAAACTCCTTGGCTTGGAATGTGCGATTTTTTATCTGCGAGGCATCGGATTTAAACTTAGGGACTAGGTAACTATGTTGCACTCTGGGGGAAGGGGAAGCTCACTATGCTTGAAGACCAGAAATTCAGGCCTCTTCCCTAGGCCTGAATTTATGCCCCTTTCATACTCCTTATATATATTTTAAAGATAAGATTGAATTTCCATATAAATGTTCAGTCTATATCATGTTTGGTGTGGTTATTCATTGTATTTGTTGTTTTATTCATTTATTTACCATTTATTTTATTGACTGTGAGGACACCTAAACATGTATGACATTGTTTACGTACTATCACATTGCATCTAGATATG
>NW_027203525.1:0-71547 GCF_024711535.1 Dipodomys merriami | reverse complement strand
CTCACCCTCACCCTCACCAAAACTGTAACCGTAAACCTAACCCTATCAATAAACCTAACCCTAATCCTAACCCTTACCCTAACCGTAACCCTCACCCTAAACCAAACCCTCACACTAACACTTACCCTCAACCTAACCCTAACCCTAACCCTAACACAAACCCTCACACTAACCCTTACCCTAACCCTAAACCTAAACCTCAACTTAACCCTTATCCTCACCCTAACCCTAACACTAACCCTATACCTAACCCTCACCCTAACCCTATTTCTAACCCTAAAACTCACCCTCAACCTAACCCTAACCCTAACCCTAAAGCCCACCCTAACTGTAACAGTAATCTTCACCCGCACCCTCACCCTCAACGTAAATCTAACACTAACCCTAAAAATAACACTAACCCTAAACCGAACTATCACCCTCACCCTAATCCTCACCCCCACAGTCACCCTCAGCCTAACCCTAAGCCTAACCCTCACCCTAAATTTCATACTCACCCTCACCCTAACCCTAATCCTAAACATAACCCTATCCCTAAACCTCAACCTAACCCTCACCCTCACCCTAACCTTACCACTAACCCTAACCCTCAACCTCTCCCTAACCCTAACTCCAACCCTAAACCTCTCTCTCACACTAAACCTAAATCTAACCCTAAATCTCACAGTAAACCTCACCCTAACCATAAACCTCACCATTACCCTCAACCTCAGCGTAACTCTAACCCTAACCCTAACAATAACACTAACCCTAACCCTAACCCTAATCCCAACCCTAACAATAACCGTCACTCTCAGCCTCACCCTCAACGCAAATTTGACCCTAACCCTAACCCCAATCCTCATCCCCACCCTCACCCTCAGCCTAACCCTAAGCCTATACCTAACCCTAACCCTAACCCTAACCCTCACTGTAACCCTAACCATAACCCTAAATCTAACCCTAACATTAAACCTAAAGCTAACACTAATCCTCAGCCTCACCCTCACCCTAAACCAAACCCTAACTCTAACCCTCACCCTAACCCTAAGCCTAACCCCAAATCTAACCCTCACACTCACCCTCTCCCTAACCCTAATACTAAACCTAACGCTTTCCCTAAACCTAACCCTCACCCTATCCCATACCATAGTCCTCACCCTAACCCTAATACTAACCCAAAACCTCATTCTAACCCTCACCCTAACGCTAACCCATACCCTCACCCTAACCCTAACCCTAACCCTCACCCTCATGCTCAGCCTAAGCCTAAGCATAAGCCTAAGCCTAAACCTAACCATCACCATAACCCTAACACTAACACTAATCCTAACGCTAAACGAAAACCTCATTCTCACCCTAACATTAAATCTAACCCTAACCCTAAACATCATCCTAACCCTAATCCTAACCCTCACCCTCACCCTCACCGTAACCGTAACCCTAACCCTAACCCTAACAATAACCCTAAACCTAATCCTAACCCTCAACCTAACCATAACCCTCACCCTAACTCTAACCCTCACCCTAACATTTACCCTCACCCTAACCTAACGCTAACCCTACCACTAACCCTCACATTAACCCTAACCATCACCCTAACCCTAAACCTCACCCTCACCCTAGCCCTCACCCTAACACTAATCCTAACCCTCATCCTAACCATCACCCTAACACTAACCCTAACCCTCACCCTCACTCTTACCCGAACCCTAATCCTAACCCTAACCCTCATCCTAGCCCTCACCATAACCCTTACCTTAACCCTCACCCAAAACCAAACTTACACCTCAACCTCACCTTTAGCCTAACAATTAACCTAAAGCTAAACCTAACCCTAACACACACACTCACCCTCACCCTAACCCTACTCCTAACCCTCATTCTAAGCCTCCCCCTAAACCAAACCCTCAGCCTAACCCTAAGCCTAACCCTAAACCTAAGCCTAACACTAACCCTAACCCTAATCCTCATCCTCAGCCTCACCCTAACCCTAAATCTATCCCTAAACCTCACCCTCACCCTAATCCTAACCCTAACCCCAACATTAAACCTCACCCTAAACCTAAACCTAATCCTCATGCTAACCCTCCCCCTAATCCTAACCCTCACCCTAACCTCAAACTCAGCCTAACCCTAAGCCTAACCCTAAACCTAAACCTAAGACACACACTCACCCTCATTCTACCCCTAATCCTATCTCTAAACCTAACCCTCCCCCTAACTCACACCCTATCCCTACCCCTAAAAGTAACCCTTACCATAACCCTCAACCTAACCCTCACCCTAACCCTAACTCTAAATCTAAAACTCACCCTCAGCCTAACCCTAACTTTGACACTAACCCAAACCCTAAACCTCACCCTATCCCTAACCCTAACACTAACCCTCACCCTCACCCTCACAGTAACCATAACCCTCACCCTAACTCTAACCCTAACCCTAACACTGAACCTCACACTAACCCTAACCAAATCCCTACCCCTCCCCCTAACTCTATATCGAACCCTAAACCTCACCCTCACCCTCACCCTAACCCTAACCCTAACCCTAAACCCCACCCTAACCATAACCATAACCCTCACCCGCACCCTCACCCTCACTGTAACTCTAACCTTAAGCCTAACAAGAACACTAAACCTAACTCGAACAATTACCCTAAGCCTAATTCTCACCCCCACCCTCACCCTCAGCCTAAACTTAAGCCTATGCCTAACCCTCACACTAACTCTCATACTCACCCTCACCCTAACCCTAATCCTAAACCTAACCCTATCCCTAAACCTCAACCTAACCCTGACCCTCACCCTAACCCTAACACTAAACCTATATCTAAACCTCAGCCTAATCATCCGCCTAACCCTAAACCTAACACTAAACCTCACCCTCACCCTAACCCTAACCCTTACCCTAAACCTCAACCTAAACCTCACCCTAAACCTAACCCTCACATTCAACCTCACCATTACTCTAACCGTAACCCTAACAATAACACTAACCCTAACCCTAACCCTAACCCTCACCCTCAGCCTCACCCTCATCCTCAACCTAAGTCTAACACTAACCCTAACCCTAACCCTAACCCTAACCCTATATCTAACCCTAAACCTCACCCTCACCCTCACCCTAACCCTAACCCTAACCCTGAAACCCACCCTAACAATAACCATGACCCTCACCCACACCCTCACCCTCACCGTAACTCTAACCATAACCCTAACAAGAACACTAAACCTAATTCGAACCATTACCCTAAGCCTAATCCTCACACCCACGCTCATCCTCAGCCTTACCCTAAGCCTAAGCCTAACCCTCACACTAAACCTCATACTCACCCTCACCCTAACCCTAATCCTAAACCTAACCCTATCCCTAAACCTCAACCTAACCCTCACCCTCACCTTAACCCTAACACTAAACCTATCCCTAAATCTCAGCCTAATCCTCCGCCTAACCATAACCCTAACCCTCAACCTCACCCTCACCCTTACTAACCCTAACCCTAACCCTAACACTAACACTAACCCTCACCCTAACCCTAACCCAAAACACCACCCTAGCCCTAATCCTCACCCCCACCCTCACCTTTAGCCTAACCCTAAGCCTAAGCCTAAGCTTAACCCTAAACCTCACACTCACCCTAACCCTCACCCTAAACCTAACCCTAATCCTAACACTAAAACTAACCCTAAACCTAACCCTAAAACTAACCCTAAACCTCAGCCTCACCCTTACATTAACCCAAACCCTAACCCTAACCCTCACCCTAACTCTAAGCCTAACACTAACCCTAAAATTCACACTCACCCTCACCCTAAACCTAATCCTAAACCTCACCCTATCCTTAACCCTACCCCTCACCATAACCCTCATCCTAGCCCTCACACTAACACTAATCCTAACCCTAAAGCTCCTCCTAACCCTCACCCTAACCCTAACCCTAACACTCACATGCTTGTTCGGCCTAAGAATAAGCCTAAGCCTACATCTAAGCCTAACCTCACCCTAACACTATCCCTAACACTCACAGGCATGCTCGGCCTAAGCCTAAGACTAAGCCTAAGCCTAACCCTAACCCTAACCCTCACCCTAACCCTAACGCTAACACTAACCCTAACTCTAACCCTAAATCTCACCCTAACCCAAAAGCTAAACCTCACCCTAAACCTAACTGTAAACATCACCTCACCCTAGCCCTCACCCTAACACTAATCATAACCCTCATCCTAACCCTCAATATACCACTAACCCTAACCCACACCCTAACCCTAACCCAATACGAAACCTAACCCTCAACCTAACCCTAACACTCACCCTCACCATAACCCTTACCCTAACACACACCCTAACCCTAAACTTAACCCAAACCATAACTCTCACCCTAAACCTAACCCTAACCCTCACCCTAATCCTAACCCTAAACCTCACCCTCAACTGAGCCCTTGTCCTAACACTAATCCTAAACCTAACCCTCTTCCTAAACCTCCCCCTAACCCTTACCCTAACCCTCACCCTAACCCTAACCCTCACTCTCAACCTCAACCTCAGCATAACCCTAAACCTATCCTTAAACCTATCCCTAACACACACACTCACCCTTACCCTAACCTTAATCCTAACCCTAACCCTCACCTTCACCCTCAAACTCAGTGTAACCCTACGCCTAACCCTAACCCTAACCCTAACCCTCACAATCACCCTAACCCTTAACCGAATCCTAATCCTAACCCTAACCCTAACCCTCACCCTCATGCTCAGCCTAAGCCTGAGCCTAAGCCTAAGCCTAACCCTTACCCTAACCATCACCCTAACCCTAACACTAACACTAACCCTAACTCTAAACTTAAACCTCACTCTCACCCTAACCCAAACTCTAACCCTAACCCTAAACCTCATCCTAACCCTATCCCTAAACCTCACCCTCACCCTCACCGTAACCGTAACCCTAACCCTAACAATAACCCTAAACCTAACCCTAACCCTCAACGTAACCATAACCCTCACCCTAACTCTAACCCTCACCCTAACATTTACCCTCACCCTAACCTAACCCTAACCCTAACACTAACCCTCACACTAACCCTAACCATCACCCCAACCCTAAAGCTCACCCTAACCCTAACCCTAAACCTCACCCTCACCCTAGCCCTCACCCTAACCCTAATCCTAACCCTCATCCTAACCCTCACCCTAACACAATCCCTTACCCTAACCCTAACCCTAACCATCACCCTAAACCTAATCCTCACCCCAACCATACCCTCAGCCTAACCCTAAGCCTAAGCCTAACTCTAACCCTAAACCTCACACTCACAATCACCCTATCCCTAATCCTAACCCTAACCCTAACCCTAACCCTAAATCTCAACCTAACCCTCAACCTAAACTTAACCCTAACACTTAGCCTAACTCTAACCCTCGACCTAAGACTCCAACTAAAACTAAATCTAACCATAAAACTCAACCTCACCCTAACCCCAATCCTAACCCTAAACCTAAACCTCACCCTAACCCTAACACTCACCCTCACCCTCACCCTCACCATAACTCTAACCCTAACCCTAACAATAACAGTAATCCTAACGGTAAACCTAACCCTAACACTAACCCTAATGCTAACACTCAACCTCATCGTAACCCTAATCCTAACCCTAATCCTCACCCTAACCCTCAGCCGAACCCTAAGTCTAACCCTAAACCTAAACCTAACCCTCACACTCACACTAACCAAAACCCTAATCCTAATCCTAAACCTAACCCTAACCCTCACCCTCACCCTAACCCTCACCCTAAACTCTAACCCTAAACCTTACCCTCACCCTAACCCTAACCCTAACCTTAAACCTCACCCTCACACTCACCGTAGCCCTTACCCTAACACTAATCCTAAATCTAATCCTCATCGAAACCCTCCCCGTAACCCAAACCCTCAACCTCAACCTCACCATCAGCCTAAACCTAAGACTAACACTAAACCTAAACCTAACAAACACACTCACCCTCTCGCTAACCCTAATCCTATCCATAACCCTAACCCTAAGCCTAACCCTCCCCCTAACTCTCACCCTAACCATAACCCTAACACTGACCCTTACCCTAACCCTCAACCTAAACCTCACCATAACCTAACTAACCCTAACCTTCACCATCACCCTAACGCTAAATCTAAACCTAAATCAAACCCTAAGCCTAAACCTAACCCTAACCTTCTCCCTCAACCTAACCATCATCTTAAGCCTACCCCTAACATTAATCCTAACCCTAACCCTCACACTCAGCTTCACCCTAACCCTAACTCTAACACTAAACCTCAACCTGACCCTAACCCTAAACATAACCCTATCCCTAACCCTCATACTAGCCCTAAACCTATCCCTCACACTCACCCTCACCATAACCTTAACCCTAACCCTAACGCTAACAATAACCGTATCCCTAACCCTCATCCTCACCCTAAACATAACCCTCAACCTAACCCTAACCCTCACCCTAACACTTCCCCTTTCCCTAACACTAACCCTAACCTTAACACTAAACCTCACACTAACCCTAACCATCTACTTAACCCTACACCGCACCCTAACACTAACCCTAAACCTCACCCTCTCCCTAGACGTCGCCCTAACCCTAACCGTCATCCTCACCCTAAACTTCACACTAAACCTAACACTAATCCTCAATCTAACCCTCACCCTCACCCTAAACCTTACTCTAACCCTCACCCTAACCCTAACCCTCAACCTTACCTTAACCCTCACCCTTACCGTAACCCTCACGCTGAGCCTAACCCTAAAATTTACCCTTAACCTCAACCCCACCCTAACCCTCACTCTAAACCTAACACTCACCCTAACCCTAACTCGACCCCTAAACGTCACCCTCACCCTAACCCTAACTCTAACCCTAACCCTAATTCTAACCCTCACCCTAACCCTAAACCTAACCATAACCCTAACCCTAATCCTCAACACCACCCTCACCCTTAGCCTAACCGTAAGCCTAAGCCTAATCCTAACCTTAAACCTCACACTCACCCTCACCCTAACTCTAATCCTAACCCTAACCCTAACCCTAAACCTCAATCTAACCCTCAACCTAAACTTAACCCTAACACTTACCCTAAACCTAACCCTCTACCTAATCTTCCAACTAAATCTAAATCTCATCATAAAACTCACTCTCACCCTAACCCTAATCCTAACCCTAAACCTAAACTTCACACTAACCCTAACACTCACCCTCACCCTCACCCTCACCATAATTCTAACCCTAACCCTAACAATAAAAGTAATCCTAATCCTAAACCTAAGCCTAACACTAACCCTCACCCTAATGCTAAAACTCAAACTCAGCCTAATCCTAATCCTAACCCTAAACCTCACCCTAAACCTCACCCTATCCCTAACCCTAAACCTTACCCTAACACTAACCCTAATCCTCACCTTCACCCTAGCCCTCACCCTAACCCTAATCGTAAACCTAATTCTCATCCTAACCCTCACCCTAACTCTAAGCCTAAACCTAACCCTAAGCCTAACCCCAACCCTCATTGTAACCCTAACACTGACCCTAACACTAACACTCACCATAAACCTAACCCTAAACCTAAACCTAAACATAACCCTAATCCTCAGCCTCACCCTCACCCTAACCCAAACCCTAACACTAACCCTCATCCTAACTCTAAGCCTAACCCTAACCCTCACCCTAACCCTCAGCCTAGCCCTCACCCTTACATTATCCTAACCCTAAACCTCACCCTAACCATAACCCTCATCATAAACCTAACCCTAACCCTAAAATTTACCCTCACACTAACACTAAACCTAACCCTAATCCTAACACTCACACTAACCCTAAACATCACCCTAACCCTAAACCTCACCCTAACCCTAACCCTCACCCTCAAACTCACCCTTAGCCTAACTCTTAGCCTAAACATAAACCTAACCCTAACACACACACTCACAGTCACCCTAAACCTAATCCTAAACCTAATCCTCACCCTTACCCTCAGTGTAACCATAAGCCTAACCCTAACACTAACCCTCACACTCACCCTAACCCTTACCCTAATCCTAATCCTAACCCTAACCCTAAGCCTCACCCTCAGCCTCATGTTAACTCTAACTCTAACCCTATACCTCACACTCACCCTAAACAAAACCCTAACCCTAAACCTCACCCTAACACTAACCCTAAACCTCAAACTCACCCTAACCATCAGCCTAACCCTAATCCTAACCCTAACCCTCATTCTAACCCTCCACATAACCCTAACCATAACCCGCAACCTAACACTAACACTCACCCTCAGCCTAAACCTAAGCCTAACCATAAACCTAACCCTAACCCTCACTCTCACCCTAACCCTAACCCTAATCCTAATTCTATCCCTAACCCCAATCCTCAGCCTCACCCTAACCCTCACCCTAAACCTAACCCTAAACCTAACACTAACACTAACCCTAACCGTCACCCTCAGCCTCACCTAACCCTAACTCTAACCCTTAACCTCAACCTAACATGAACCCTAATCCTAACCCTAACCCTCACCCCAACCCCAACCCTCACCCTCACCGTAACACTAACCCTCATCCTAACCCTCACCCTAAACCTAAACCTAACCCTAAACCTTACCCTAACAATAACCCTTATCCTCACCCTCATCCTAGCCCTCACCCTAACCCTAATCATAACCCTAATCCTCATCCTAACCCTCACAGTAACCCTAACCCTAACCCTCATCCTTACCCTAAGCCTAAAACCCTAAACCTAACCCTAAACCTAACACTAACACTAACCCTAACCGTCACCCTCAGCCTCACCTAACCCTAACTCTAACCCTTAACCTCAACCTAACATGAACCCTAATCCTAACCCTAACCCTCACCCCAACCCCAACCCTCACCCTCACCGTAACACTAACCCTCATCCTAACCCTCACCCTAAACCTAA
This sequence comes from Dipodomys merriami, assembly GCF_024711535.1. NCBI lineage: Eukaryota > Metazoa > Chordata > Mammalia > Rodentia > Heteromyidae > Dipodomys > Dipodomys merriami. The sequence goes on along the minus strand of NW_027203525.1, from coordinate 62,610 downwards.
ACCTAACCCTAAACCTTACCCTAACAATAACCGTTATCCTCACCCTCATCCTAGCCCTCACCCTAACCCTAATCATAACCCTATTCCTCATCCTAACCCTCACAGTAACCCTAACCCTAACCCTCATCCTTACCCTAAGCCTAAACCTCAACCTAACCCTAACCCTAAAGCTCACCCTAACCCTAACCCTAACCCTCACACTAACCCTAAACTTAACCGAACCCTAACTCTCACCCTAACCCTAACCCTAACCCTCACCCTAACCCTAACCCTCACACTCACCCTCATCCTCATCCTAACCCTAAACCTAAACCTAACCCTATCCCTAAACCTCACACTCACCCTAACCGTGACTCTAATCCTAATCCTAACACTAATGCTAATCCTCATGCTCACCCTAACAATCACCGTAACACTAACTCTAACACTAACCCTAAACCTAACCCTCAATCTCAGCCTCACCCTTACCCTAACTCTAACCCTAAAACTCATCCTCAACCTAACCCTAACCCTAAAATGAACACTAACCCTAACCCTAAACCTCACCCTCACCCGAGCCCTCACCCTAACACTAATCCTAACCCACATCCTAAACCTCACCCTAACACCATCCCTAACCCTCACCCTCACTCTCATCCTAACCCTAATCCTAACCCTAACCCTCATCCTAACACACCCCCTAACCCTTACCCTAAACCTCACACTAACATTAACCCTCAACTTCAACCTCACCATTAGCCTAAACCTTAGCCTAAACCTAAACCTAACCCTAACACACCCACTCACCCTCACCCTAACCCAAATCTTAACCCTAACCCACACCCTCACCCTCACCCTCAGTGTAAACCTAAGTGAACCCTAACCCTAACCCACACACTCACACTAACATTTTCCATAATCGTAATCCTAACCCCAACCCAAAGCCTCACACTCAGCCTCACCTTAACCCTAAATCTGACCCTAAACCTCACACTCACCCTAAAACTAACCCTAACCCTAACCCTAAACATCACCCTAACACTAACCCTAAACCTCAACCTCTCCCTCGGCCTCACCCTAACCCTAATCATAACCCTAATCCTCATCCTAACCCTCCCCATATCCCTAAAGCTAACACTCACCCTAACCCTCACACTCACCCTCAGCCTAAACCTAAGCCTAACCCTAAACCTAACCCTAAACCTCACACTCACCCTAGCCCTAACCGTAATCCTAATACTAAACCTAACCCTAACCCTCACCCTCACCCTAACCCTCACCCTAAACCTAACCCTAAAGATCACCCTAACCCTAACCCTAACCCTAACCTTAAACCTCACCCTCAAACTCACCCTAGCCCTTACCCTAACCCTAATCCTAACCCTAACCCTCATCCTAACCCTGCCCCTAAACCTAACACATCCACTCACCCTCACCCTAACCCAAATCCTAAACCTAACCCTCACCCTCACCCTCACCCTCAGTATAAACCTAAGTGAACCCTAACCCTAAACCTCACACTCACCCTAACAAATAACCTAATCCTAATCCTAACCCTAACCCTAAGCCTCACCCTCAGCCTCAACTTAACCCTAACTTTAAACCTATATCTCACATTCACCCTAACCCTAAACCTCACCCTAACACTAACCCTAAACCTCAACCTCTCCCTTGCCCTAAACCTAATCCTAATCATAACCCTAACCCTCATCCTAACCCTCCCCATATCCCTAAACCTAACACTCACCCTAACCCACACACTCACCCTGAGCCTAAGCCTAAGCCTAAGCCTAAGCCTATCCCTAACCCTCACACTCACCCTAACCCTAACCCTAATCCTAATCCCAAACCTAAGCCTAACCCTCACACTCACCCTAAAACGCACCCTAAACCTAACACTAAACCTAACCCTAACCCTAACCCTCAGCCTCACCATAACCCTAACTCTAACCCTAAACCTCACCCTAAACCTAACCCTAACCCTAACCTTAAACCTCACCCTGAAACTCACCCTAGCCCTTACATTAACCCTAATCCTAACCCTAACCCTCATCCTAACCCTCCCCCTAAACCTAACCCTCACCCTCAACCTCACCCTAAGCCTAACCCTAACCCTAACCCTAAACCTAAAACTAACACACACACTCACCCTCAATCTAAACTTGATCCTGTCCCTAACCCTAACCCTAAACCTCCTTCTAACTCTCACCCTAACCCTAACCCAAACATTAACCCTTACCCTAACCCTCAAACTAAACCTCACCCTAACCCTAAATCTAACCTTAAACCTCACCCTCACCCTAAACCTAACTCTAACCCTAAACCAAACCCTAAACCTCACCCTAACACTAACCATAACCCTAACCCACACCCTCACCCTCAGCCTAATCCTAAGCCTAAGCTTAACCCTAACAGTCACACTCATCCTAATCCTAACCCTTAACCTCACCCTAACACTAACGATAAACCTCACACTCTCCCTAGACTTCGCCCTAACCCTAACCCTCAATCCTCACTCTAAACTTCACACTAACCCTAATACTAATCCTCAATCTAACCCTCAACCTCACCCTAAACCTAAACCTAACCCTCACCCTAACCCTAACCCTCACCCTTACCTTAACCCACACGATCAGCCTAAACCTCACATTTACCCTTACCATCACCCCCACCCTAAACCTCACTCTAAACCCAACCCTCACCCTAACCCTAACTCTACCACTAAACCTCACCCTCACCCTAACCCTCACTCTAACCCTAACTCTAACACTAACCCTTACCCTAACCCTAACCCTAAACATCACCCTAAACCTAATCCTCACCCCCACACTCACCCTCAGCCTAACCCTAAGCCTAAGCCTAACCCTAACCCTAAACCTCACACTCACAATCACCCTAACCCTAATCCTAACCCTAACCCTAACCCTAACCCTAAACCTCAACCTAACCCTCAACCTAACCTTAACCCTTACACTTATCCTAACCCTTACCCTTGAACAAACCCTCCGACTAAAACTAAATCTAACCATAAACCTCACACTCACCCTCACTCTAAACCTAATCCTAACCCTAACCCTAAACCTCACCCTAACCCTAACACTCACCTTCACCATAACCATAACTCTAACTCTAAACCTAACAATAACAGTAATCCTAACCGTAAACCTAACCCTAACCCTAACCCTAATGCTAACACTCAACATCACCCTAACCCTAATCCTAACCCTAACCCTCACCCTAACCCTATCCCTCACCCTCAACATAACACTAACCCTCATCCAGACCATCACCCTAACGCTAAATCTAACCCTAAACCTTACCCTAACACTAACCTTAATCATCACCTTCACCCTAACCCTCCACCCTAACCCTAATCGTAAACCTATGCCTCATCCTTACCCTCACACTAAATCTAAGCCTAACCCTTACCTTAACCCTAACCCCAAACCTCACTGTAACCCTAACACTAACACTAACACTAACACTAACCCTAAACCTAACCGTAAACCTAAACCTAAACCTAACCCTAATCCTCAGCCTCACCCTCACCCCAACCCAAACCCTAAGCCTAACCCTCATTCTAACTCTAAGCCTAACCCTAACCCTGATCCTAACCCTCACATTCACCCTCACCCTAACCCTCATCCTAAACCTAACCCTATCCCTAAACCTGACCCTCAACCTAAACCTCAGCCTAGCCCTCACCCTTACACTTATCCTAAACCTAACCCTCACCCTAACCATAACCGTCACCCTAACCCTAACCCTCAACCTAACACTTACCCTCACCCTAACACTAAACCTAACCCTAACACTAACTCTCACACTAACCCTAAACATCACCCTAAACCTAAACCTCACCCTAACACTAACCATCACCCTCACCCTCACCCTAGGCTTCACCCTAACCCTAACACTCATCCTCACCAAAAACCTCACACTAACCCTAACACTAATCCTCAATCTAACCCTCCACCTCACCCTAACGCTAACACTAACCCTCACCCTAACCCTAACCCTCAACGTTACCATAACCCTCACCCCCAGCCTAACCCTCACCTTTACCCTTACCGTCACCCCTACGCTAACCCCCACCCTAACCCTAACCCTAACCCTAACCCTAACCCTAAACCTCACCCTCACCCTCACCCTCAACCTAACACTAACTCTAACCCTAACACTAAACCTCACCCTAACCCTAACCCTAACCCTCACCCTCACCGTAACTGTAAACCTAATCCTAAACCTAACAATAATCCCAACACTAACCCTTATCCTCAACCTAACCATAACCCTCAACCTAACCCTCACCCTCACCCTAACACTTACCCTCACCCTAACACTAACCCTAAACCTAACCCTAACCCTCACTCTCTCCGTATCCCTCACCCTTACCCCAACCTTAAACCTAAAACTATCTGTAACCCTAACACTCACCCTCAGCTTCACCCTAACCCTAACTCTAACCCTAAACCTCAACCTCACCCTAACCATGACCCTCACCCTAACCCTAAAACTCACCCTAACTCTTACCCTAACACGAATCCTCACCCTAACTTTAACCCTCACACTAACCCTTACCCTAACACTAACACTAAACCTCACCCTAATCCTAACCCTAACCATCACCCTCACCCTAACCCTTACCCTAACCCTAAACCTAACTCTCACCCTAACTCTTACCCTCAGCCTAAAACTAACCCTAACCCTAACACTAACCCTCACACTAACCCTAACCCTCACCCTAATCCTAAACCTCACCCTAACCCTAACCCTAACCCTAATCCTTACCCTCACTCTAGCCCTCCCTCTAACCCTAATTCCAACCCTCAACCTCAGCCTAACCTTAACCCTCATCCTCACCCTAATCCTGACACTAACCCTAACCCTAATCCTCAATATAACCCTCACATTAACCATAACCCTAACCCTAACCCTTACCCTAAACCTAAACCTAACCCTAACCCTCACCCTTATCTTAACCGTAAGCCTCAGCCTAAACCTAATCTTTACCCTTACCATCATCCTCACCCTAACGCTCACACTCACCCTAGCCCTTACCCTAACCCTAATTCTAACCCTAACCCTCATCCTAACCCACCCCTAACCCTAACCCTCACCCTCAACCTCACCCTCAGGCTAACCAATAGCTTAAACCTTAACCTAAACCTAACACACACACTCACCCTCACTCTAACCCTGATCCTATCCCTAACCCTAACCCTAACCCTAAACCTCCCCCTAACTCTCACCGTAACCCTAACCCTACAACTAACCCTTACCATAACCTTCAACCAACACCTCACCCTAACCCTAAATCTAACCCTAAACCTCACCCTAACCCCAACCCTGACTCTAACCCTAACCCAAAACCTAAACCTCACCCTAACCCTAACCCTCGAAGTAACCCTACAACTAAACCTAAATCTAACCATAAAGCTCACCCTCACCCTAACCCTAATCCTAACCCTAACCCAAAACCTCACCCTAACCCTAACCCTAACTGTCACCCTAACCCTCACCTTCACCCTAACCCTAACATTCACCTTAACCCTAACCCACACCCTCACCCTCAGCCTAATCCTGAGCCTAACACTAACCCTGCCCTTCACACTCACCCTAACCATAAGCTAAACCTATCCCTAACCCGAATTCTAACCCTCTACCTCAGCCTAAACCTAAGCATATCCCTAACCATAACCCTAACCCTAAACCTCACACTCACCCTAACACTAACCCTAATCCTACTGCTAACCGTAACCCTAACCCTCACCCTCAACCTATCCCTCACCTTAAGCCTAACAATAACATTAATCCTAACCCTAAACCTCACCCTCAGCTTCACCCTAACCATAACTCTAACACTAAACCTCACCCTGACCCTAATCCTAACCATAACCCTATCCCTAAACCTCATCCTAGCCCTAACCTTAACCCTCACCATAACTGTAACCCTAAACCTAATGCTAACAATAATCCTAACCCTTAACCTAACCCTCAAACTAACCATAACCCTAACCCTAAACCTCACACTACCACTTACCCTCACCTTAACCCTAACTCTCAACCTAACACTTATCCTCACCCTAACGCTTAACCTAAGTCTAACACTAACCCTAACCATCACACTAAGCCTAAACCTCACCCTAACCCTAACCCTAAACCTCACACTCTCCCTAGCCCTCACCCTAACCCTAACCCTCATTCTCACCCTAAACTTCACACTAACCATAACACTAATCCTCAATCAAACCCTGACCCTCACCCTAAACCTCAACCTAACCCTCACCCTAAACCTAACCCTAACCCTTAACGTAATCCTGACCCTCAGCCTAACCCTCACCTTTACCCTTACCGTCACCCCCACCCTAACCCTCACTCTAAGGCTAACCCTCACCCTAACCCTAACTCTAGCCCTAAACCTCACCCTCACCCTAACCCTAACTCTAACCCTAACCCTAACACTAACCCTCACCATAACCCTAACCCTAACCATCACCCTAACACTAATCCCCAACCCCACCCTCACCCTCAGTCGAACCCTAAGCCTAAGCCTAACCATAACCCTAAGACTCACACTCACCATCACCCTAACCCTAATCCTAACCCTAAACCTAACCTTAACCCTAAACCTCAACCTATCCCTGAACCGAACCTTAAACATAACACTAACCCCAAACCTAACCCTCAACCTAACCCTCCAACTAAACCTAAATCTAACAATAAACCTCACCCTCACCCTAACCCTAATCCTAACCCTAAACCTAAACCTAAAACTCATCCTAACCCTAACCCTAACCCTCACCCTCACCATAACTCTAACCCTAACCCTAACAATAACACTAATCCTAACCCTAAACCTAACGCTAACCCTAACCCTAATCCTAATGCTAAAACTCAACCTCATCCTAACCCTAATTCTAACACTATCCCTCATCCTAACCCTAACCCTCACCCTCACTGTAACCCTAACCCGTACCCTCACCGTAACCCTAACCCTCATCCTAACCCTCACCCTAACCCTAATTCTAACCCTCATCCTAATCCTCAACCTAACACTAACCCTAACACTCACAGTCACTCTCACCCTAACCCTCATCCTAACCCTAACCCTCATCCTAACCCTCCCCCTAACCTTTACCCTAAACCTCACCCTAACCCTAACCCTCACCCTCAACCTCATCCTTAGCCTAACCCTTAGCCTAAACCTAAACCTAAACCTAACACACTCACTCAACATCACCCTAACCCTAATCCTAACCCTAACCCTAACCCTCACCCTAACCCTAACCCTCACCCTCACCCTCACCCTCAGCCTAACCCTAAGCCTATCATTAAACCTCCCGTAACCCTCACACTCACCCTAAAACTAACCCTAATCCTAATATTAAACTTAACCCTAATCCTCACCCTGAGCATCACCCTAACCCTTACTCTAACCCTTACCCTCAACCTCACCCTAACCCTAATCCTAACCCTAACCATAAACCTCCCCCTAACCCTAATCCTAACCTTCACCCTAAACCAAACCTTCACCATAACTCTATCCCTAACCCTAACAATAACATTAATCCTAACGCTAAAAGTAACCCTAACACTAACCCTAATGCTAAAACTCAACCTCACTTTAACCCTAAAACTAACCCTAAAGCTTACCTTCACCGTAACCCTAACCCTCATCCTAACCCTCACCCTAAAAATAACCCTAACACTAAACCTTACCCTAACAGTAACCCTAATCCTCACCCTCATCCTAGCCCTCACCCTAACCTTAATCATAACCCTAATCCTCATCGTAAACCTCACACTAACCCTAACCCTCATCCTTACCCTAAGACTAAACCCCAACCTAACCTTAACCCTAAAACTCACCCTAACCCTAACCCTAACCCTCACCCTAACCCTAAACTTAACCGAACCTTAACTCTCACCCTAACTCTAACCCTCACCCTAACCCTAACCCTCACACTAAACCTCATCCTCAGCCTTACCCTAATCCTAAACCTAACCATAACCCTAAGCCTCACACTCACCCTAACACTGACTCTAAACTTAATCATAAACCTAACCCTAACCCTCACCCTCACCCTAACCCTCACCCTAACACTAAATCTAACACTAACCCTAACCCTAACCCTCAACTTCAGCCTCAGCCTAGCCCTCACACTAACACTAATCCTAACACACATCCTATCCCTCACCCTAACACTAACCCTAACCCTCACCCTCACTCTCTCCCTAACCCTAATCCTAACCCTAACCCTCATCTTAACCCTCCCTCTAACCCTGACCCTAAACATCACACTAACCCTAACCCTCAACTTCAAACTCACCATTAGCCTAACCCTTAGCCTAAACATAAACCTAACCCTAGCATAGTCACTCACCCTAACCTTAACCCAAATCCTGACCCTAACAATCACCCTCACCCTCACCTTAAACCTTATTCTAACCCTATACCTCAAACTCACCCTAACCCTAAACATAAACCTAACCCTAAACCTCACCCTAACACTAACCTTAAACCTCAACCTCTCCCTCGCCCTCACCCTAACCCTAATCCTAACCCTAATCCTCATCCTAACCCTCCCCATATCCCTAAACCTAACACTCACCCTAACCCTCACCCTCACCCTCAGCCTAACCCTAAGCCTAACCCTAAACCTAACACTAACCCTCACACTCAACCTAACCCTAACCCTAATCCTAATCCTAACCCTAACCCTAACCCTAACCCTAACCCTAAACCTACCCCTAATCCTAAACATATCCCTAACCCTAACCCTAAACCTCAACCTAACCCTCAACCTAACCTTAACCCTAACACTTAGCCTAACCCTAACCCTCGACCTAACCCTCCAACTAAAACTAAATCTAACCATAAACTTCACCCTCACCCTAACCCTAATACTAACCCTAACCCTAAACCTTACCCTAACCCTAACACTCACCCTCACCCTCACCCTCACCATAACTCTAACCCTAACCCTAACAATAACAGTAATCCTAAGCGTAAACCTAACCCTAACCCTAACCATAGTGCTAACAGTCAACCTAATCCTAACCCTAATCCTAACACTAACACTCATGCTAACTCTAACCCTCACCCTCACCATAACACTAACCCTCATCCTGACCCTCACCCTAACCCTAATCCTAAATCTAACCATAAACATAACCCTAAACCTCAACCTAACCCTCCACCTAACCTTAACCCTAATACTTAGCCTAACCATAACCCTCGACCTAACCCTCCAACTAAAACAAAATCTAAACATAAACCTCACACTAACCCTAACCCTAATCCTAGCCCTAACCCTAATCCTCACCCTAACCCTAACACACACACTCACCCTCACCCCAATCCTAACCCTAACCCTCACCCTAAACCTAACCCTCACCCTCACCCTAAACCTAACCCTCACCCTCACCATAAACCTAACCCTCATCCTAACCCTCACCCTAACCCTAACCCTAACCCTAAACCTTACCCAAACATTAACCCTAATCCTCACCTTCACCTTAGCCCTCACCCTAACCCTAATCGTAAACATAATCCTCATCCTAACCCTCACCCTAACTCTAAGCCTAACCCTAACCTTAACCCTAACCCCAACACTCACTGTAAACCTAACACTAACCCTAACACTAAAACTAACCATAAAACTAAAGCTAAACCTAACCCTAATCCTCAGCCTCACCCTCACCCTATCCCAAACCCTAAACCTAAACCTCATCCTAACTCTAAGCCTAACCCTAACCCTGATCCTAACCTTCACATTCACCCTCACCCTAACCCTAATCCTAAACCTAACCCTATCCCTAACCCTAACCCTCACCCTAACCCTCAGCCTAGCCCTCACCCTTACACTTATCCTAACCCTAATCCTCACCCTAACCATAACCCTCAGCCTAACCCTAACACATACCCTCAACCTAACACAAACCCTAACACTAACACTAACCCTCACACTAACCCTAAACATCACCCTAAACCTAAACTTCACCCTAACACTAATCCTAACCCTCACCCTCACCCTAGCCTTCACCCTAACCCTAACCCTCATCCTCACCATAAACCTCACATTAACCCTAACACTAATCCTCAATCTAACCCTCCTCCTCACCCAATGCTAACCCTAACGCTCACTCTAACCCTAACACTCACCCTTACCATAACCCTCACCCTCAGCCTAACCCGCAACTTTACCCTTACCATCAAACCCACGCTAACCCGCACCTTAATCCTAACCATCACCCTAACCCTAAATGTACCCCTAAACCTCACCCTCACCCTAACCCTAACTCTAACCCTAAACCTAACAATAAACCTCACCCTCACCCTAACCCTAACACTCACCCTCACCTTAACTGTAACCCTAACCCTAACCCTAACAATAACCCTAATCCTAACCCTAACCCTCACCCTAACCATAACCCTCACCCTAACCCTAACCCTCACCCACAACCTAACACTAACCCTATGCCTAACTCTCACCCTAACCCTCCCTCTAACCCTATATCTATCCCTAAACCTCACCCTCACACTAGCCCTAACCCTAACCCTAAATCGCACCCTAACCCTAACCCTAACCCTCACCCGCACATTCACCCTCACCCTAATTCAAACCTGAACCCTAATAATAACACTAACCCTAACCCAAACCATCACCCTAACCTTAATCCTCACCCCCACCGTCAAACCCTAAACCTATTCCTAATCCTAACCCTAAACCTAAGCCTCAACCTCACCCTAATCCTCACCCTAAACCTCACCCTAAACCTAACACTAACATTAACCCTAACCCTCACACTCAGCTTCACCCTAAAACTAACTCTAACCCTAAACCTTACCCTCATCCTAACCCTAACCCTAACCCTAACCTTAAAACTCACCCTCACACTCACCCTATCCCTTACCCTAACCCTAACCCTCACACTCACCATAACACTAACCCTAATCCTACTTCTAAACCTAACCCTAACCCTCACCCTCAACCTAACCCTCACCTTAAGCCTAACCCTAACATTAATCTTAACGCTAATCCTCACCCTCAGCTTCACCCTAACCCTAACTCTAACACTAAATCTCACCCTGACCCTAACCCTAAACCTAACCCTATCCCTAAACCTCATCCTAGCCCTAACCCTATCCCTCACCCTCACCCTAAAGATAACCCTCACCCTAACCCTAACCCTCACCTTAAAACTTACCCGCACCATAACCCTAACCCTCACCCTAACACTTACTCTCACGCTAACACTTACACTAACCATAACACTTAACCCTAACCATCACCCTAACCCTAAACCTCACCCTAACCCTAACCCTAAACCTCACCCTCTCCCTAGCCCTCACCCTAACCCTAACCCTCATCCTCACCCTAAACTTCACACTAAACCTAACACTAATCCTCAACCTAACCCTCATCCTCACCCTAACCCTCACCCTAACCCTCACCCTAGCCCTAACTCTCACCCTTAATGTAACCCTCACCCTCAGCCTAACCCTCACCTTTACCCTTGCCATCAACTCCACCCTAACCCTCACTCTAAGGCGAACCCTCACCCTAACCCTAACTCTACCCCAAACCTCACCCTCACCTTAACCCTAAATCTAACCCTAACGCTAACACTAACCCTCACCATAACCCTAACCCTAACCATCACCCTAACCCTAATCCTCACCCCCACCCTCACCCTCAGCATAACCCTAAGCCTATGCCTAACCCTACCCCTAAACCTCACATTCACCCTCACCCTAAACCTAAACCTAACCTTAACCCTAAACCTCAACCTATCCCTGACCTGAACGTTAAACCTAACACTAACCCTTACCTTAACCCTCGACCTAACCCTCCAACTAAACCTAACCCTAACCGTAAACCTCACCCTCACCCTAACCCTAATCCTAACCCTAAACCTTAACCTCTCCCTAACCCTAACCCTAAACCTCACCCTCACCATAACTCTAACCCTAAACCTATCAATAACACTAATCCTAACACTAAACCTAACCCTAACCCTAACCCTAATGCTAACACTCAACCTCACCCTAACCCTTATCCTAAACCTAACCCTCACCCTAACCCTAATCCTCACCCTCACTGTAACACTAACCCTCATCCTAAACCTCACCCTAACCCTCACCCTCACCATAACCCTAACACTAACCCTAAACCTAACACTAACCCTAACCCTAAATCTAACCCTAACCCTAAACCTTACCCTAACACTAACCCTAATCCTCACCCTCACCCTAGCCCTCACCCTAATCCTAATCGTAACCCTAATCCTCATGATAACCCTCACCCTAACCCTCACCCTCACCCTCACTGTAACACTAACCCTCATCCTAACCCTCAACCTAACACTAACCCTAACCCTCACCCTAACTCTCACCCTAACCCTAATCCTAACCCTAACCCTCATTCTAACCCTCCCCCTAATCCTTACCCCAAACCTCACCCTAAACCTAAACCTCAAACTCAACCTCACCCTTAGACTAACCCTTAGCCTAAACCTAAACCTAACCCTTACACACACACTCACCCTCACCCTAACCTACATCCTAACCCTAAAACTCACCCTCACGCTCACCCTCAGTCTAAACCTAAGCCTAACCCTAACCCTAACACTCACACTCACTCTAACCTTTACCCTAATCCTAATCCTAACCTTAACCCTAAGCCTCATCCTCAGCCTCACCTTAACCCTAACTCTAACCCTATACCTCACACTCACCCTAACACTAAACCTAACCCTAACCCTAAACCTCACCCTAACACAAACCCTAAACCTCAACCTCACCCTAGCCCTCACCCTAACCCTAATCCTAACCCTAACCCTCATCCTAACCCTCCCCATAACCTTAACCCTAACTCTCACACTAACCCTAACCCTCACACTCACCCTCACCTTCAGCCTAACCCTAAGCCTAACCCTAAACCCAACCCTAAGCCTCACACTCACCCTAACCCTAACACTAATCCTAATCCTAACCCTAACACTAACCCTCACCCTGACCCTATCCCTCACCCTAAACCTAACAATAAGCCTAACCCTAAACCTCAACCTAACCATAACTCTAACCCTAAACCTCAACCCCACCTTAACCCTAATCCTAACCCTAACCCTAAACCTCAACCTAACCCTAACCCTAACTGTCACCCTAAACCTCACCCTCACCATAACTCTAACCCTAAACCTAACAATAACACTACTCCTAAACCTAAAGCTAACCCTAACCCTAACCCTAATGCTAAAACTCAACCTCACCCTAACACTAATCCTAACCCTAACCCTCACCCCAAACCTAACCCTCACCCACACCGTAACCCTAACCCTCATCCAAATCCTCACCCTAATTCTAACCCTAAACCTAAACCTTACCCTAACACAAACCCTAATTCTCACCCTCACCCTAGCCCTCACCCTAACCCTAATCATAACCCTAAACCTCATCCTAACCGTCACGCTAACCCTAACCCTAAACCTCATCCTTACCCTAACCCTAACCCTCACCCTAACCCTAAAATTAACCGAATCCTAACTCTCACCCTAACCCTAACCCTAACCCTCACCCTAACCCTAACCCTCACACTCACCCTAACCATGACTCTAATCCTAATCCTAACCTTAACCGTAATCCTCACCCTCACCCTAAACCTCATGCTAACCGTAACTCTAACACTAAACCTAAATATAAATTTCAACCTCAGCCTCACCCTTACCCTAACTATAACCCTAACATTCACCCTCACCCTCACCCTCACCATAACTCTAAACCTAACCCTAACAATAACAGTAATCCTAACCCTAAACCTAAGCCTAACACTAACCCTAACCCTAATGCTAACACTCAACCTCAGCCTAAAACTAATCCTAACCCTAAACCTCACCCTAACCCTAGCCCTCATCCTAACCCTCACCCTAACCATAACCCTAACCCTAAACCTTACCCGAACACTAACCCTAGTCCTCACCCTAAACCTAATCGTAAACCTAATCCTCATCCTAACCCTCACCCTAACTCTAAGACTAAACCTAACCCTAACCCTAACCCTAACCCCAACCCTCACTGTAACCCTAACACTAACACTAACACTAACACTCACCATAAACCTAACCCTAAACCTAACCCTAAACCTAAACCTAATCCTCAGCCTCACCCTCACCCTATCCCAAACCCTAACCCTAAACCTCATCCTAACTCTAAGCCTAACCCTAATCCTAACACACATCCTAACCCTCACCCTAACACTAAACCTAACCTTCACCCTCAGTCTCACCCTAACCCTAATCCTAACCCTCCCCATAACCCTTACACTAAATCTCCCACTAACCCTATCCCTCACCCTTAGCCTAACCCTTAGCCTAAACCTAAACCTCACCCTAACACACTCAGTCACCCTCACCCAAACCCAAATCCTAACCCTAAACCTCACCCTCACCCTCACCCTCAGTGTAACCCTAAGCGAACCCTAACCCTAACCCACACACTCACCCTCACACTTAACCTATTCCTAATCCTATCCCTAACCCTAAGCCTCACCCTCAGCCTCACCTTAACCCTAACTCTAACCCTATACCTCACACTCACCATAACCCTAACCCTAAAACTCACCCTAACACTAACCCTAAATTTCAACCTCTCCCTATCCTTCACACTAACCCTAATTCTAACCCTAACCCTCATCATAACCCTCCCCATATCCCTAACTCTAACCCTAACCCTAACCCTAATTCTCACACTCACCTTCACCCTCAGCCTAACCCTAAGCCCAACCCTAACCCTAAACCTAACCCTCACACTCACACTAACCCTAACCCTAATCCTAATCCTAACCATAATCCTAAACCTCACCCTCACCCTAACCCTCACCCTAAACCTAACCCTAAACCTAACACTAACCCTAAACCTAATCCTCACCCTAAGCCTCACCCTACATTAACTCTAACCCTAAACATCACCCTAACCCTAACCCTAACCCTAACCTTAAACCCCACCGGCAAACTCACTGTAGCACTTCCCCTAACCCTAATCCTAACACTAACCCTCATCCTAACCGTCCCCTTAACTCTAACCCTTACCCTCAACCTCACCCTCAGCCTAACCCTAAGCCTAACCCTAAACCTAAACCTAAACCTAACACACACACTCACCCTCACTCTAACCTTAATCCTGTCCCTAACCCTAACCCTATCCCTAACACTCCTTCTAACTCTCAACCTAACCCTAACCCAAACACTAACCATTACCCTAAACCTCAACCTAAACCTCACCCTAACACTAAATCTAACCCTAAGCCTTACCCTCATCCTAAACCTAAATCTAACCCTAACCCAAACCATAAACCTCACCCTAACACTAACCCTAACCCTAACCCACACCCTCACCCTCTGCCTAATACTAAGCCTAACCCTAACCCTAACCCTCACACTCACCCTAACCCTAACCCTAAACCTCACCCTAACCCTAAACCTCACCCTCAACCTCAGCCTAACCCTAAGCCTATCCCTAACCATAAGCCTAACCTCCACACTCACCCTAACACTAACCCTAATGGACTCCTAACCCTAACCCTAAACCTCACCCTAACCATAACCCTCACCCTAACACTTAACCTCACCCTAACACTAACCCTAAAACTAACCCTCACACAAACCCTAACCCTCACACTATTCCTAAACCTCACCCTAACCCTAACCCTAACCCTAATCCTCACTCTAACCCTACCCCTCACCCTAACCCTAATTCTAACCCTCATCCTCACCCTAAACCTCACACTAACCCTAACCCTAATCTTCAATCTAACCCTCATCCTAACCCTAAACCTTACCCTAACCCTAAACCTAACCCTATCCCTCACCCTTACCTTAACCCTCACCCTCAGCCTAGACCTCACCTTTACCCTTACCATTATCCTCACCCTAATCCTCACCCTAACCCTAAACCTCATCCTAACCCTCACCCTAACCGTAAACCTAACCACCACCCTAACCCTAACGCTCACCCTCAACATCATACTCAGCCTAACCCTAAACCTAAGCCTAACCGTTACCCTAACCCTCACCCTCACCCTAGACCTCACCCTAACTCTACTCCTAATCCTAACCCTCATCCAAACCCTCACCCTAGCCCTAACCTTAACCACCACACTAAACCTAAGCTTTACCCCCACGTTCACCCTCACCCTAACCCTAACTCTAACCCTTAACTTCAACCTCACCCTAACGCTAATCCTAACCCTAACCCAAAACCTCACCCTAACCCTAACCCTAACCCTCACCCTCACCGTCACCCTCACCACAAGTCTAACCCTAACCCTAACAATAACACTAATCCTAACCCTAACCCTAAACCTAACCCTAACCCTAAAAGTAATCCTAACACCCTCAGGCTCACCTTCATCCTATCCCTAACCCTCAACCTAACCCTAATCCTCACCCTCACCGTAACACTAACCCTCAACCTAACCCTCATGCTAACACTAACCCTAATCCTAAACCTTAATCTAAACTAACCCTAACCCTCACCCTCACCCTCAACCTAGCCCTCACCCTAACTCTACTCCTAATCCTAACCCTCATCCAAACCCTCACCCTAGCCCTAACCCTAACCATCACCCTAAACCGAATCTTCACCCCCACCCTCACCCTTACTCTAAACCTAAGCCTAAGCATAAGCCTAACCCTCACCCTAACCATCACCCTCAACCTAATCCTAACCCTAACCCTAACAATAACCCTAAACCTCAACCTATCCCTCACCCTAACCTTAACCTTAAAACTAACCCTAACCTTAACACTCGACCTAACCCTCAAACTAACCCTAAATCTAACCCTAAACCTCACTCACACCTGAACCCTAAACCTAACACTAACCCTAAACCTCACCCAAACCCTAACCCTCACCCTCACCCTCACCCTCACCACAACTCTAAACCTAACCCTAACAATAACACTAATCCTAACCCAAAACCTATCCCTAACCCTATCCCTAATGCTACAACTCACCCTCACCGTAACCCTAACCCTCAATCTAACCCTCACCGTAACCCTAACCCTAAACCTAAACCTTAATCTAACACTAACCCTAACCCTCACCCTCAACCTAGCCCTCACCCTAACCATAACCCTAACCCTAATCCTCATCCTTACCCTCACCCTAACCCTAACCTTAACTCTCACCCTAACCCTAACCCTAACCCTAACCCTCAACCAAAACCTAAACCTCATGCTCACCTTAAACCTAAACCTCACACTAACCCTAAACATAACCGAACCATAACTCTCACCCTAAGCCTAACCCTAACCCTCCACCTAACCCTAACCCTCACCCTCACCCTCACCCTCAGCCTAACCCTAACCCTAACCCTAACCCTCCCACTAACTCTCATCCTAACCCTAACCCTAAAACTAACCCTCACCATAATCCTCAACCTAAACCTCACACTAAACCTAACTCTCACCCTAAATCTCACCCTCACCCTAACTCTAAATCTAACCCTAACCCAAAAACGAAAACTCACCCTAACACTAACCCTAACCCAACCCACACCCTCACCCTCAGCTGAATCCTGTAGCGACCGTCTACTCGACCAGCGAGGAAAAACGACCACCACACCAGGAGTCTTCTCAGATCACGCTTTATTGGAGAGCCTTTTAGTTGTAGGAGAGCTTGGGCGCGAGAGAGCGTGCACCCGAAACACAGCCGCTTATATAGGAGAATCGGAACGCGGGTCTTTCTATTGTTGGTTGCCTGCCTTTCACCGTCACCAGGTGTCATGGGATTGGCTGGGGACTCTACCTGGCTCGCGCACGCGCACAGCCCAGGCGTCCCGCCAAGCACCGTCTGGGGTGGTTACCTCAAAGCTGCAAGGGAGTGGGCGGAGTCTCGCCTCGGCTCCCTACAGTTCCCCCTTCTTTGTTTTATGGCAACAGGTAAGAGTAGAGGTTGGGCCTCTGTCTAAAACATTAGGACCTTGCACTGGCCTTCGCCTGAGGGGCGCGCCTTCCCCAGTGATGACCAGGCCCGTCCGATGCCTTTTTTGCAGAGGTGGGATCTTGGGCATCAACCCACTTGCAACCCAGCATGCTCTTCTTGAGGAGATGAGAACCATCTCCTCAAGTGCAGTGCACTTGCCTTGCACCCTGTCCCAAATTGCAAGTTGCATACCTGTCCCGGTGCAATGGGATCCCCTGATCCCTCGGGGTGCTAAGGCTATGCAGAATGGTAAGGCTTAACTGCCTCTTAGGGCCGACAGCCAAATCTGGGGTGAGGATCCACTCTCCAAAGCGGCTAATGCTTGCAAGATAACAACCTTGTCCCTTCTGGTTTGGGCTCGAAGGCGACAGACCAACCATAGGCAGACCACGCATCCTCCCAAGCAGCAGGCTAAAAACATTCCGACTCCCACCCGCTCTTTGGAAAAGGACACCGCAGAGGCAATCCAGTCAGTAAATTGTAACAGCCCACAGCATCATTGGTTTAGCTATCACAGGGATTGCTATTAGCACTGTTGCTAACAGCAGGAAGATCAGCTGAATCTTCAAGAGGGGGTTTTTCTGCAGTCTCCACCGGCCTGGTCAGTCTCGTTGGCACCCAGTGAGGTACTTCTTGACTCTGTGGAAAAACACAAACAGCTCCCCTGGATCTCGTTATTACCGGATCCGGTCCATACCATTTATTATTAATAACATCCTTCCACATAACCATGTCTTTAGTATCCATGGAGTCTCTTGTCATATGCCGATCTGCGGCAGACTGATCGTTGTCATTTAGATTTAAAAAATTAAGGGTAAAGAGCGCAAGAGAAAGTCTTTCCCTGGGGGACGCGGACTCAGCAACTCCCCCTTTTTGTTTTTGAAGCATTTCTTTTATGCTTCTATTAGGTCTTTCCACTATACCTTGTCGTGGTGTCAAAGCCGTGTTCATGAACAAACATGACTGGTATGAAGAATACCCAACCACGCCCAGCTCCTTTGTCTTAAATGGCTTTATGTACTCCTTAATCGGGCTGTATGACCTAAAGGAGACTGCGGGGGAGACACTTGGGAAAGAAGCAGCATCCTTATATGAGCGTGGGATGGAGTCCCTGAAGGCCATGCTGCCCCTGTACGACACGGGCTCAGGGACCATCTACGACCTGCGGCACTTCATGCTGGGTGTTGCTCCCAACCTGGCTCGCTGGGACTACCACACCACCCACATCAATCAGCTGCAGCTGCTCAGCACTGTTGATGATGCTCTCGTCTTCAGAGAGTTTGCCCGGAGATGGAAGAGCTACCTCAAAGGTGGCAGGGCAAAGCACAACTAGTGCCAACAACCAAACCATGGTCAGCCTCAGAACCATAAGCTACAGGCCATGCACCAGGCATGGGGAACCCTGCTCCTGGCCTGAGACAGTTGCGTGTGCTCTGTGGGCAGGTGGCAGTTAGAGCAGGATTGTTTGGGGTGCCTTGCTCGTTGCATGCTGTAGACAGTAAGTAACGTTGAATAGCCCTGGCCAGCTGCCGGCACATCCACACGCAGTGCGGAGCGCTTTTCAGATGTGATTATTTATATTTATATTGGAAACAGATGTTTAAACAATATGTGCTGTAATACAGTCAGTGTGTGTTTGTACCCTGGATAGTGGACTGTGCTCAACTTTTTAAAAGCTATTTCTTTTCTCTAGACATTTCTGGGAGGTGAATGGGTGTTTGTTGCATTTGTTCAATTTGATACATATGGAGACTATTTTGCATTATGGTTTTCTTGATGTGTGTAAATTAAACACACCCAGTCTTCAGGCTTCACAGTATGTAAAGCACAACTAGAATGAAACTTATTGACCGCACAAAAATTACAGAAATGTTTATGAAACTTGATCTACAATCAGTGAAAGTGTGATAATCAGCCTGTCCCTCCTGCCACCCCTGTGTGATGGTTTCTTTGTATTTCCTTTTGACTTCACTTTGACAGTTTTGTCTAGTCCGGGGACATGATGTAGAATATTGACTTTAAACCTAAATTTGGCGAGGATTTAGTAATTTTAGGACCACCATCTCTTCTGTTGCACCTGAGGAAAGGCCTAGCTTAAATGTTCCATACATAAATCACACTGGGGTTCCCTCCCCTTGGGCGTCATTCTCTATTCTCACTAAGCCATTGGGGCTCTGTCTCTGTTGTTACTTGAAAACTTAGTTTTGAGTTATTCCAGCTGTTTAGAAGAGGTGCTGCTGCTGTGTCTGGAAAGGTCTTTGTTGAGCCCCAGACAGATTTCCTAGTAATGCACAGCCCAGAAACATAATCCCCATAATAACAGACAGCTTGGAAACACACGAGCCCCTACATGTTGAAGGGCTCAGCCGACAGAGTGCTCTTCACCTGACCTCAGAAGAACCGTTGCCTTCTCTGCCTACATGGTGTTGTGCAATGGAACATACATGTCTGTGATAGGTACACAAAATGTATGCACCTCAGAGTGGGCAGGAACATGAAAATTCATTCCACACTGGAAACAATTTTAAGCTGGCAGTATACAAATAAGCTTGGTTCCCAATTTCTATGACCCCAGCTCTTCATTTTACCCATAACAGACAGATGTGGGTGTTACATTCCCGTCCACCTTTGTAGTTCTCAGACATTCAATGTCTCAACAACATTTAAGCATTAAATATGTTTTGTCTCAGTAATAAAGGCAAGGACCTCCCCCATTTTTTCATGCTGACGTTTCAGATGAATGCCCTCCTTCTCCATGTTTGCTGTTACTTAGTGGGTCCAGGATTGTTTGTGTTTGCATGCTGGTCTTCAGAGAAGGAGAGATGGTGAGAACACTGTGGTCCTGCTCTGGGACATACCAGTGCCTTAATCCCACAGTCCCAAGCTAAGAGGGGAGGGGAGAGGAAGGGCTGCTGCTGGTCTAACACTGCCCTCCACACTGTAGTGGCAGCTTTGTTTGTCTTCTATCCCCAAGGAGCATTGTGGGTACTTGAGGACATTCGGAATCATGGAGCTGATTGAAGTGCAGATACCCCGCAGATGTCCCTAAGTCAGCTTGTTGCAGGATGGTTACCTGTAGGTGAGCTGGACCACCAAGGAGGGACGCCACCTGGGACCATCTGCATTTTCACCCTGACAACTATAGAGCTGTC
The DNA here is from genome assembly GCF_024711535.1 of Dipodomys merriami. Taxonomy (NCBI): domain Eukaryota; kingdom Metazoa; phylum Chordata; class Mammalia; order Rodentia; family Heteromyidae; genus Dipodomys; species Dipodomys merriami. Next base: position 41,490 of record NW_027203525.1, on the reverse strand, counting down.
TAGGTTTTTAAATCATGGAAAATGTTTACTTATTTTGAGTTTAGGAATACTGGGGAGGGTACTTTAAAGTTTTGTTTCTTTAATTTTTATTTTCTTTAAGACTATAGGTGTTGGTTTTGTTCACCTAAACAGCAAAGGTAATTTGCTGATAATTGGTTGCCACTTCAATTGCTCAACCAACCAAAAGCTTCCAGACCAAGGTCAAGTTTGACCCTTTTGGAGTTCCTGTATGTAAGGCTTCAGTCAAGAAGCACCAGGTGTGCCAGGGGTGCAGAGGTGACCACAAAGCTCCTGTGCAGCGAGTGTCTTCTTGGCAGTGTGCACTTTCACAGGAGCTGCGGTTCCAGCGTCCTGTCATTGTGTTTCTCCTCCACTATACATGTGGGCTGTACAACATGTGTGAAATATGCAATAAATGTTTACATGACACCCTCCTTGAAGGGTAGTCCTGTGTAACGCTGTACAGACTTTGCGGTTGAAGCACAATGTGCACATGTTAGTTTTATATGCAGCAAAACTTGATTTTTTTGCAGATGGAAAGGTTATTTTGTTTCTACACAAAGTAAATGAATTGTGCTTAATGTAAAGCTGCTTTATAAAATTGTAAAATAAAGTTTTTATCTGAGAAGAAAAAAAAAGAAAAACAAAATTAAGGGTAAAGAGCGCAAGAGAAAGTCCTTCCCTGGGGGACGCGGACTCAGCAACTCCCCCTTTTTGTTTTTGAAGCATTTCTTTTATGCTTCTATTAGCTCTTTCCACTAGACCTTGTCCTTGAGGATTGTAGGGCAATCCGGTGGTGTGGGCAACCTGCATTTGTGCGCAAAAGGCGCGAAAACCATGGGAAGTATAAGCAGGGCCATTATCCGTTTTGAGTCTAAGGGGCTTTCCCCAAGCTGCCCAAGCTTCTAAGCAGTGTATTCTGACGTGAGACACCTTTTCTCCTGCCAGAGGTGTGGCATGAATGACACCAGAAAAGGTGTCCACAGACACATGTAAATATTTCAACTTACCAAATTCCGTCAGATGAGTAACATCCATTTGCCATAGGGAGTTTGGTCTCAACCCCCTGGGGTTTACCCCCACATGGGGAGGATGAAGAAAGGTAACACAAGATTTACAGGCTTTAACAATATCTCTTGCCACATGCCTGGACAAATTATATCTTTTCCTAAGGGTATTAGCAGGTACATGATACAATCTATGAAAGTCTTTTGCCAATTCTACAGGATCAGCAGCAACCAGAGCCATAGCCCGAGTTGCCTGGTCCACCAAATCATTACACTTTGCCATCGGGCCCGGCAACATAGAGTGGGCGCGAATATGTCCAATATAAAAAGGATGTTTTCTGTTTAAGATAAGGGATTGAATCTGTAACAAAACATTAGAAATTGTACTGGCCTGCTTAACTGAAGCAGCAACTTCAAGAGAAGCAACGGCATTTACAACATATAATGAATCAGAAAATAAATTAAAAGGTTGATCAAATCTTTTAAAAACTTCAAGCACAGTTAAACATTCAACAGCCTGTGGGGCATTCGGCCAAAAATTAAAGACTACCGGCTGTTTGTGTCCTTGAACAAAAAAGGCACCTTGTCCAGATTTTGATCCATCCGTAAAGATGGTCAGAGCATCAGCCAAGGGCTCCTTTGAAGTTACAACAGGAAAATACACTAAATTTTTGTTAACTATGGCAAGCAGAGGATGCTTAGGATAAGGATTATCAATTACATTTGGAAATGAGCAAACAAGAATTGCCCACATATCCATTGTGGCTGCTAAAATTTCAACTTGCTCACGGGTGTATGGAATAATTAATTTATCTGGAATTTTTGCAAAGTGCATCAAACAATACTTTATACCCAAAATTGCCTTTTTTTTTTCAGATCAAAATTGCCTGTTTAGCCACTAATTCAGGAAAATATTGAACAGTTTTTGCTCCCACAGAATCATAGCATTAATAGTTAGCCTTTGAAGCAAGGCAGTGGTATAATTGGCCGTCACTCCATAAGTCCTGACTGCCTCAACTAAATCTTTTAACTGGGAGTAGGAAACCGGCTCAAAATTTCTTTCAGCAGTAATGGGATTCTCAAAGACTGGGAAAGCGGCTGCTAATCGCGACCAGGTGTTTTCTTTTATAAAGTGACTCTTCCCTGCCGGCGGGCACGGCGGGGGGGCCGACGGGTGAGGGGCAGCTCCGTTTCCTCTCCCTGGCTGCTGCGGTACTCCCACCCCCAGGGGGCGGCACCCTCCATATCTGTCTGCCTCGTGCTCCGCCGCAGCCTCTTCTAACTCTTCACTATCAGCTGGATCGAGCTGCTCTCCCTCCTCCTCTAACATTTCTTCCTCTGAGTCACTCACAAGATTACTATATTCTTGGTCCCGCCCTTCCACATGTAGGGCTGAGAACCGGTTTGCTTTTAAAGAAGGGCATGGGGGTCTCCTTGAGACCCCCTCCTCTCTGAAACCCTTCTCCTTTTGTGAGGGCTGCAGACCCTCTTGCTTTAATTCTTTAGGATCCTTTTGTCTTTTTTCCCTTTTTCTTTTAGGCCTATTTTCCTCCCCCTTACTGTATGCTGACTCTGATAAACTATCCTGATGCCGTGTTAGTACTTTGCATCCTTCCTGGATTAAATCAAACCCTCCCTCCTCGAGGCAAGTGCGCACCATCAAAAAGACAAGCCACAAAGGAAGAAGCAATGCAAGCAACCAATAAATATCTAAATCTACAGTGAACAGCATACCGGGGGATGTTTACCGACGTCCCCTCTCCGCGTGTTGAGTTCTGGCTCCGGTTCGGCCTCTCGCGCAGGTCCCGTCCCAGGTTCGTTCCCGGGTTTCAGCACCAGTTGTAGCGACCGTCTACTCGACCAGCGAGGAAAAACGACCACCACACCAGGAGTCTTATCAGATCACGCTTTATTGGAGAGCCTTTTAGTTGTAGGAGAGCTTGGGCGCGAGAGAGCGTGCACCCGAAACACAGCCGCTTATATAGGAGAATTGGAACGCGGGTCTTTCTATTGTTGGTCGCCTGCCTTTCACCGTCACCAGGTTTCATGGGATTGGCTGGGGACTCTACCTGGCTCGCACACACGCACAGCCCAGGCGTCCCGCCAAGCACCGTCTGGGGTGGTTACCTCAAAGCTGCAAGGGAGTGGGCGGAGTCTCGCCTCGGCTCCCTACAGAATCCTAACCCTAAGCCTAACCCTAACCCTCACAGTCACCCTAACCCTAACCCTAAATCTCACCCTAACACTAACCCTCACCTTCAACCTCAGCCTGACCCTAAGCCTATCCCTAACCCTAACCCTAACCCTCACGCTCACCCTAACACTAATCCTAATCCTACTCCTAATCCTAACCCTAACCCTCATCCTCAACCTAACCCTCACCTTAAGCCTAACCCTAACATTAATCCTAACCCTAACCCTCACCCTCAGCCTCACCCTAACCTTAAATCTAACACTAAACCTCAACCTGACCCTAACCCTAATCCTAACCCAATCCCTAAACCCCATTCTAGCCCTAATCCTAACCCTCACCCTCAACCTGACCATAACTTTAACCCTAACCCTAATGCTAACAATAACCCTAACCCTAACCCTATACCTCACCCTAAAGATAACCCACTCCCTAACCCTAACCCTCACCCTAACACTTACCCTCACCCTAACACTAATCCTAAACCTAACACTAAACCTCACACTAACCGTAACCATCACCCTAACCCTAAACCTCACCCTAACACTAACCCTAAACCTTACCCTCTCCCTAGACCTCTCCCTAACCCTAACCCTCATCCTCACCCTAAACTTCACACTAACCCTAACACTAATCCTCAATTAAACCCTCACTCTCACCCTAACCCTAACCCTAACCCTCACCCTAACCCTAATCCTCACCCTTACTGTAACCCTCACCCTCAGCCTAACTCACACCTTAACCCTTACCATTACCGTCACCCTAAACCTCACTCTAACCCTAACACTGACCCTCACCCTATCTCTACCTCTAAACCTCACTCTCACCCTAACCCTAACTCTAACCCTAAACCTAACACTAAATCTCACCCTCACCCTAACCCTAACCATCACCCTAACCCTAATCCTCACCCCTACCCTCACCCTCAGCCTAACCCAAAGCCTAAGCCTAAGCCTAACCCTAACCCTAAACCTCACACTCACCCTCACCCTAACCCTAATCCTAACAATAACAATAAACCTAAACCTAACCCCTAACCTAACCTTAACCCTAAAACTTAACCTAACCCTAACCCTTGACCTAACCCTCCAACTAAACCTAAATCTAACCATAAACCTCACCTTCACCCTAACCCTAATCCTAACCCTAAACCTCAACCTCGCCTTAACCCTAACACTCACCCTCACCCTCACCATAAATCTAACCCTAATCCTAACAATAGCAGTAATCCTAATCCTAAACCTAACCCTAACCCTAACCCTAATACTAGTGCTAACACTTAACCTCACCCTAACCCTAATCCTAACCCAAACCCTAAACCTACCCTAACCCTCACCCTAACCCTAACCCTCATCCTAACCCTCACCCTAACCCTAATCCTAACCCTAAACCTTACCCTAACATTAACCCTAATTCTCACCTTCACTCTAGCCCTCACCCTAACCCTAATCTTAAACCTAATCCTCATCCTAACCCTCACCCTAAATCTAAGCCTTAACCTAAACCTAACCCTAACCCCAACCCTCACTGTAACAGGAACACAAACCCTAACCCTAACACTAAACCTAAACCTAACCCTAAACCTAACCCTAATCCTCAGCCTCACCCTCACCCTAACATAAACCCTAGCCCTAACCCTAACTCTCACATTCACCCTAACCCTTACCCTAAACCGAATCCTAACCCTAAGCCTAACCCTCATCCTCAACCTAACCCTCACCCTAATGGTAAACCTAAACCTCACACTCACCCTAGCCCTCACCCAACCCTAATCCTAACCCTAACCCTCTTCATAACCCTCATCCTAACACTTACCCTAACCCTAAACCTCAGTCTCAATCTCAACCTCAGCCTAACCCTAACCCTCATCCTAACCCTCCACATAACCCTAATCCCCACCCTAAACCTAACCCAAACCCTCACCCTCAGCCTAATCCTAAGCCTAATCCTAAGCCTAACCCTAACCCTAATCCTCATCTTAACCCTAACCCTAAACCTCACCCTAACCCTAACCCTTACCCTCAACCTCAGCCTAACCATAAGCGTATCCCTTAACCTAACCATAACCCTCACCCTCACCCTAGCCCTCACCCAACCCTAAACCTAACCCTAACCTTCTTCCTAAATCTCCCTCTAACCTTTACCCTAACCCTCACGCTAACTCTAAACCTCAACCTCACCCTCACCCTCAGACTAACCCTAAGTCTAACCCTAAAGCCAACCCTAACACACACACTCACGCTCACCCTAAACCTCACCCTAACCCTAAGCCTAATCCTAACCCTTCCCAGAACCCTAAACCTCACCCTAACCCTAACCCACACAGTCACCCTCAGCCTAATCCTAAGCCTAACCCTAAACCTAACCCTCACACTCATCCTAACCCTAATGGTAAACCTCACCCTAACCCTAAACCTCACCCTCAACCTCAGCCTAAACCTAAGCCTATCCCTTACACTAAGCTTAACCCTAACCCTCACCCTCACCCTCACCCTAACCCTAATCCTAATCCGAACCCTAATACTAAACCTCACCCTCAACCTAACCCTTACCTTAAGCCAAAGCCTAACATTAATCCTAACCCTAACCCTCATCCTCAGCCTCAGCCTCACCCTAACCCTAACACTAAACCTCACCCTGACTCTAACCCTAAACCTAACCCTCACCCTAGTCCTCACCCTAACCCTAAACCTAACCGTAACCCTCATCCTAACCCTCCCCCTAACCCTTACCCTAACCCTCCCCCTAACCCTAACCCTCACCCTCAAACTCACCCTCAGCCTAAACCTAAGCCTAACCCTAAACTTAACTCTAACACACACATTCACCCTCACTGTAACCATAAGACTAACCCTAACCCTCACCCTCACCCTAACCCTCAGTGTAAACCTAACCCTAACCCTAACCCTAACGCTAACTTTCACACTAGTCCTAACCCTTAACATAATCCTAATCCTAACCCTAATCCTAACCCTCAACCTCAGCCTCATCTTTACCATAACTCTAACCCTAAACCTCACCCTCACACTAACCCTAACAGTAACCCTAACCCTAAACCTCACCCTATTTCTAACCCTAAACCTCACCTTCACCCTAGCCCTCAACCTAACCCTAATCCTAACCCTAACCCTCATCCGAACCCTCCCCCTCACCCTAACCCTAACCCTCACCCTTAACCTAACCCTCACCCTAACCTTCACCCTAACACTCAACCTTACCCTAACCCTAAACCTAACACTAACTGTAAACCTATCACTAAACCTCAGCTTCACCCGAACCCTAAATCTAACCCTAAACCTCACCCTCACCCTAACCCTAACCCTAAACCTAACCCTCACAATAACCCTTACCCTCAACATCACTGTAACACTAACCCTCAGCTTAACCCGAACCCTAACCCTAACCCGAACCCTAAACCTTACCCTAACACTAACCCTAGTCCTCACCCTCACCCTAGAACTCACCCTAACCCTAATCATAACCCTAATCCTCATCCTAACCCTCACCCTAACCCTAACCTTAACCCTCATCCTTACCCTAACCCAAACCCTCAAACTAACCCTAACCCTAATCCTAACCGTAACCCTAAACCTAAACCTTACCCTAACCATAACCCTCACCCTCACCCTCAGCCTAACCCTAAGGATAACCCTAACCCTAACCCCCACACTCAACCTAACCCTAACCCTAATACTAATCCTAACCCTAACCCTCACCCTAATCCTCACCCTAAACTTAACCCTTACCCTAATATTAATCCTAACCCTAACCCTAAAACTTACCCTCAGCCTCACATTAACCCTAACTCTAACCCTATACCTCACACTCACACTAAACCTAACCCTAACCCTAACCCTAGCCCCAAACCTCACCCTACCCCTAACACTGAACCTCACCCTCAACCTAGCCCTCATCCTAAAACTAATCCTAAACCTCACCCTAAACATAAACCTCACCTTAACCCATACCCTCATCCTAACACTTACCCTCACCCTAATACTAACCCTAACACTAACCCTCACACTAACCCTAAACCTAAACCTCAACCTAACCCTCACCCTCAACCTAACCCTCACCCTCAACCTAACCCTAACACTAACCTTAATCCTAACCCTCCCCATAACCCTCCCCCTAAACCTTATCTAACCATAATCCTCACCCTCACCCTCACCCTTACTCTAACCCTAACCCTAAACCCCACTCTAATCCTATGCCTAACCCTCACCTGCACCCTCACCCTCACTGTAACTCTAACGCTAACCCTAACAAGAACACTAAACCTAACACGAACCATCACCCTAACCCTAATCCTCACCCCCAACCTCACCCTCAGCCTAAACCTAAGCCTAAGCCTAATCCTCACACTAACCCTCCTACTCACTCTCACCCTAACCCTATTCCTAAACCTAACCCTATCCCTAAACTTCAACCTAACCCTCACCCTCACCCTAACACTAACACTAAACCTAACCCTAAACATCACCCTAAACCTCCGCCTGACCCTAACCCTAACCCTAAACCTGACCCTCACCCTAACCCTAACCTTAACACTAAACCACACCCTAAAACCACCCTAAACCTGACCCTCACCTTCAACCTCACCATTACTCTAATCCTAACCCTAACACTAACCCTAACCCTAATCCTAACCCTAAACCTAAACCTCACAGTAAACCTCACCGTAACCCTAAACCTCACCCTTACACGCAACCTCACCATAACTCTAAACCTAACCATAACAATAAGACTAACCCTAACCCTAAACCTAATACTAACCCTAACCATAACCCTCACCCTCAGCCTCACCCCCAACGCAAACTTAACCCTAACCCTAACCCTTAACCCTAATCTTCACCCCCACCCTCACCCTCAGCCTAACCCTAAGCCTAAACTACCCTAATGCTAAACCTAAACCTCACTGTAACCCTAATCCTAACCCTAACACTAAACCTAACCCTAACCCTAACCCTAAAGCTAACACTAATCCTAAGACTCACCCTCACCCTAACCCAAAACCTAACCCTAAACCTCACCCTAACCCTAAGCCTAACCCTAAACTTAACCCAAACCCTAACTCTCACTCAAAATCTAACCCTAACCCTCACCCTAAGACTTACCCTAAACCTAACCCTTTCCCTAAACCTAACCCTCACCCTAACCCTCACCCTAGTCCTCACCTAACCCTAACCCTAACCCTTACCCTAACCCTAACACTCTCCCTCAACCTCACCCTCAGACTAACCCTAAGACTAACCCTAAACCGAACCGTAACACACATACCCTCAACCTAACCCTAATACTAAACCTAACTTTAACCCTAACCCACCCCCTAACTCTCACCCTGACCCTAACCCTAACACTAACCCTACCCCGAACCCTCAACGTAACCCTCATGCTAACCCTAACTCTAACCCTAAACCTCACCCTAAACCTCACCCTAAACCTAAGCCTAACCCTCACCATCACCCTCACAGTAACCTTAACCTTAAACCGAACCCTAACAATAACCCTAAACCTAATCCTAACCCTCACCCTAACGATAACCCTCACACTAACCCAAACGCTCACCCTAACACTTACACTCACCCTAAAACTAACCCTAACCATAACACTAAACCTCACCATAACACTAACCCTAAATCTAACCCTAAACCTCTCCCTCACCCTAACCCTAACCCTAACCCTAACCATAAACCCACCCTAACACTAACCCTGTCACAAACCCTAATTCTAACCCTAAACCTCACTATCACCCTAACCCTTATTCTAAACCTAACCCTAAACCTAAACCTCATCCTAACCCTAAACCTAATCCTCACCCTCACCCTCACCATAACCGTAAACCTAAACCTAACCCTATCAATAACCCTAACCCTAACCCTAAACCTTACCCTAACCATAAACCTCACCCTAACGATAAACCTCACCCTAACACTTACCCTAAACCTAACACTAACCCTAACCCTAACATTAACACTCACACTAATCCTAACCATCACCCTAACCCCAAACCTCACGCTAAACCTACCCCTAACTCTCACCCTCACCCTGGCCCTCACCCACACCCTCACCCTCATCCTCACCTTAACACTCTCCCTCACCCTCACCCTCAGACTAACCCTAACCCTAATCCTAATCCTAACCCTAAACATCACCCTCACCCTAACCCTCACAGAAACCGTAACCCTCACCCTAATCCTCACCCTCAGCCTAACCGTAAGCCTAACCCTAGACCTAACCTTAACACACACACTCACCCTCACCCTAACCCTAATCCTATCCATAAACCTAACCCTAACCCTAACCCTCCCCCTACCTCTCAAACTAATACTAACCCTAACACTCACCCTAACCTAACCCAAACCCTAAACCTCAACCTAACCCTAAACCTAACCCTCACCCTCACCCTCAATGTAACCGTAACCCTAAACTTAAACCTAACAATAACTCTAACCCTAACCCTAACCCTCAACCTAACCATAACCCTCACCCTAACCCATACCCTCCCCCTAACACTTACCCTCACCCTAACACTAATCCTAACACTAACACTAAACATCACACTAAGCCTAACCCAAAACCTCAACCTAACCCTCACACTCAACCTAACGCTAACACTAACCCTAACCCTAACCCTCACACTAACCCTCCCCCTAACCATATATCTAAACCTCACCCTCACCCTAACCCTAAGCTTAACCCTAAACCCCACCCTAACCCTAACACAAACACTCACCCGCACCCTCACCCTCACCATAATTCTAACCCTAACCCTAACAATAACACTAACCCAAACACGAACCATCACCCTATCCCTAATCCTCACCCCCACACTCACCCTCAGCCTAACCCTAAGCCTAATCCTAACCATCATCCTAACCCTCACACTCATCCTCACCCTAACCCTAATCCTAAACCTAACCCTATCCCTAAATCTCCACCTAACCCTCAACCTCACACTAACCATAACACTAACCCTAACCCTAAACCTCACCCTAACCATCCCCTAAACCTAACTCTAGCCCGAAACCTCACCCTCACCCAAACCCTAACCCTAAACCTAACCCTAAACCTCACCCAAACACTAACCCTCACCCTCACCCTCAACCTCACCATATCTCAAACTCTAACCCTAAGAATAACACTAACCCTAACCCTAACCATAACCCTACCCTCAGCCTCACCCTCACTGCAATCTTAACCCTAACAATAACACTAACAATAACCCTAACCCTAAGCCTAAGCCTAACCCTAACTCTAATCGTCACCCACACCCTCCCCCTAAGCCTAATCCTAAGCCTAACCTAACACTCACCATAACCCTAACCCTAACGCTAACACTAACCCTAACCCTAAAACTAACCCTAATACTCAGCCACAGCCTCACCAAAACCCAAACCCTAACCCTCACCCTCACCCGAACTCTAAGCCTAAGCCTAAGCCTAACCCTAACCCTCAAACTCACCCTCACCCTAACCCTAATCCTAAACCTAACCCTATCCATAACCCTAGCCCTCACCCTAGCGCTCACCCTTACCCAAATCCTAACCCTAAACCTCATCCTAACCCTCACCCTAACCCTAATTCTAACACTAACCCTAATCCTAACCATCAAACTCAGCCTCACCCTAACCGTAAATCTAACCCTAAACCTCACCCTCACCTTAACCCTAACACTAACCCTAACTCTATCCCTCATCCTAACCCTAATCCTAAAACTCACCCTCACCCTAGACCTCACCGTAACCCTAATCCTAACCCTAATCCTCTTGCTAAACCTCACCCAAACACTAACCCTAAACCTCACCCTCACACTAACCATAATCTTAACCCTAACCCTCAACCTAAACGTAACCCTCACCCTCACTGTAACCCTTACCCTAACCCTCAACCTAACCCTAAAGTGAACCCGAACCCTAACTCTCAACCTTACCCTAACCATAAACTTCACCATAACCCTAACCTAAACCTCACCCTCAACCTATCCCTCACCCAACCCTAATCCTAACACTAACCCTCTTCCTAACCCTCCCCCTAAACTTTACCCTAACCCTCACCCTAACCTTAACCCTCAACCTCAAACTCACCCTCAGCCTAAACCTAAGCCTAACCCTAAACCTAAACCTAACACCCACACTCACCCTCACCCTAAACCTAATCCTAACTCTAACCCTCATCCTAACCCTCCCCATAATCCTAACCCTCACCCTAACACTTACCCACACCCTAACACTAACCCTAAAACTCACCCTGTCACTAGCGCTCTCCCTAACCCTAACCCTCATCCTCACCCTAAACTTCACACTAACCCTAACACTAACCCTCACTCTAACACTAACCCTCATCCTAACCCTAACTCTACCCCTAAACCTCACCCTCACCCTAACTGTAACTCTAAACCTAACCCTAACACTAACCCTCAATATAACCATAATCCTAACCATCACCCTAACCCTAATCCTCACTCCAACCCTCACCCTCAGCCTAATCCTAAGCCAAAGCCTAACTCTAACCCTAATCCTCACACTCACCCTCAACCTAACACTAATCCTAACCCTAAACCTAACCCTAACCCTAAACCTCAACCTAACCCTCACCCTAACCTTAACCCTAACACTAACCCTATCCCTAACCCTCAACCTAAGCCTCCAACTAAACCTAAATCTAACCATATACCTCACCCTCACCCTAACCCTAATCCTGACTCTAACACTAAACCTCACCCTAAACCTGACCCTTACGCCCACGCTAAACCTCCACCTCACCCTAACTCTAACCCTAACCCTAACAATAACACTAATACTAACCCTAAACCTGACCCTAACACTAATGCTAACATTCAAGCTCACCCTAACAATAATCCTAACCCTAACCCTCACCCTAACCCTAACAATCAGCCTCACCGAAACCCTAACCCTCATCCTAACCCTCACCCTAACCCTAAACCTAAACCTAAACCTTAACCTAACACTAAGCCTAATCCTCACCCTCACCCGAGCCCTAACCCTAACCCTAATCTTAATCCTAATCCTCATCCAAACCCTCACCCTAACCCTAACCCTTAACCTCATCCTTACCCTTACCCTAAGCCTCAACCTAACCCTAACCATAATGCTCACCCTAAAACTAACTCTAACCCTCACCCTAAACCTAAACTTAACCTAACCCTAACTCTCACCCTAACACGAACCCTCAACTTCACCCTAACCCTCACCCTTATCCTCACCCTCATGCTCAGTCTAACTATAAGCCTAAACCTAACCCTAACCCTAACCCTCACAATCACCCTAACCCTAACCCTAAACCTAACCCTAAACCTCACCCAAACCCTAACCCTCACTCTCACCCTCAACCTCACAGAATCTCTAACCCTAAGCCTAAATATAACACTAATCCTAACCCTAAACATAACATTAACCATAAACCTTACCCTCAGCCTCACCCTCATTGCAAACTTAATCCTAACCATAACACTAACAATAAGCCTAACCTTGAGCCTAACCCTAACCCTAACTCTAATCCTCACACCCAAACTCACCCTCAGCGTAAACCTAAGCCTAACCCTAACCCTAATCCTAACCCTAATCCTCACCATAACCCTAACTCTAACACTAACACTAACCCTAACCCTAAACCTAACCCTAAACCTAACCCTAATCCCCAGCCTCAACCTCACCATAACCCAAGCCCTAACCCTAACCCTCACCCTAACTCTAAGCCTAACCCTAAGCCTAAACCTAACCCTCACACTCACCCTCACTCTAACCGTAATCCTAAACCTAACCCTATCCCTAAAACTAGCCCTCAACCTAACCCTCAGCCTAGCCCTCACCCTTCCCCTAATCCTAATAATAAAACTCATCTTAACCTTCACTCTAACGGTTACCCTAACCCTCAGGCTAACCCGAACACTAACCCTCACCCTCATGCTCGACCTAAGCCTAAGCCTAAGCCTAACCCTAACCCTAACCCTCCCCCTAACTCTCAACGTAATCTTAAACCTAACACTAACCCTAACCCTCAACCTAACCGTCACCCAAACCCTAACTCTAACCCTAAACCTCCTGCTTGGCCTAAAACTAACTCTAACCCTAACCCAAACCTTAAACCTCACCCTAACCCTCACCCTAAGCCTAAACCTAAACCTAAACCTCATCCTAACCCTAACCCTAACACTCACCCTACCCCTAACACTAACCCTCACACTCATACTCAGCCTAAGCCTAAGCTTATGGCTAAGCCTAATCCTAATGCTCAACCTAACAATAATCCTAACCCTCACCCTCACCCTAGCCCTCACCCTAACCCTAACGCTCACACTAACCCTAACACTAATCGTCAATCTAACCCTCAGCTGCACCCTAACACTAAACCTAACACTCACCTTAACCCTAACCCTAACGCTTACCGTAACCCTCACCCTCAGCATAACCCTCATTTTTAGCCTTACCGTCACCCCCAACCTAATCCTCACCCTAACCATAACCCTTACCCTAACACTCCTCTCTAACCCTAACTCTACCCCTAAACCTCACCCTCACCCTAAGCCTAACTCTAACCCTAACCCTAACACTAAACTTCACCCTAACACTATCCCTCACACTCACCCTCACGGAAACCGTAATCCTAGCATTAAACATAACCCTCACCCTAATCCTAACCCTCAACCTAATACTATTCCTAACCCACACAATCACCGAAAACCTAACCCTAATCCTAATCCTAACCCTAACCCTAAACCTCACCCTGAGCTTAACCCTCACAATAACTTTAACCCTAACACCCACTCTAACCCTAACCCTCACCCTCAGCCTCATGCTAACCTTAACTCCATCCCTAAACCTCACCCTCACCCTAACCCTAAACCTAACCATAAACCTCAACCTAACCCTAACCCTAAAACTAACCCTCCCCTAGCCCTTACCTAACCCTAACCCTAAACCTCAACCTAACCCTAATCCTAAAACTCACCTTCCCCTAGCCCTTACCCTAAACCTAATCCTAACCCTAACCCTCATCCTAAAACTCTCCCTAACACTAACCCTAACCCTCACCCTAATCCTAACCCTCACCCTCAACCTCACCCTCAGCCTAACCATAAGCCTAACCCTAAACCTAAACTGAACAATAACTCTAACCCTAATCCTAACCCTCACCCTAACCATAAACCTCACCTAACCCAAACCCTCACCCTAACATTTACCCTCACCCTAACACTAACCCTAACACTAACCCTCACACTAACCCAAACCCTAACACTAAACCTCAACCTAACCCTCACCTTCACCCTAACCCTAACCCTAACCCGAACCCGAACCCTCCCCCTAACCCTCCCCCTAACCCTATATCTCACCCTAAACCTCACCCTCACCTTAAGCCTTACCCTAAGCCAAACCCTAAACCCCACCCTAACCCTCAACCACACCCTCACCCTCACCATAACTCTAAACTTAACCCTAAAAATTACACTAACCCAAACCCGAACCATCACCCTAACCCTAATCCTCACCCCCACCTTCACCCTCAGCCTAACCCTAAGAGTAAGCCTAACTCTCACCCTAACCCTCATACTCACCATCACCCTAACCCTAATCCTAAACCTGACCCTATCCCTAAACCTCAACCCTCCCCCTCTCCCTAACTCTAACACTAACCCTAAACCTAACCCTCACCCTAACACTCCTACTCACCCTAACTGTAACCCTAAACCTCACACTCACCCTAACACTAACCCTAACCCTACCCTAAACAAAACCCTCACCCTCACCCTCAACCTCACTGTAACTCTAACCCAAACCCTCCCCCTTACCCTCCCCCTAACCCTATAAATCACCCTAAACCTCACCCTCACCCTAACATTTACCCTAACCCAAACCCTAAACCCCACCCTAACCCTAAACCTAACCCTAACCCGCACCTTCACCCTCACTGTAACTCTAAGCCTAACCCTAAAAATAAACCTAACCCAAACCCGAAACATCAACCTAACCCTAATCCTCACCCCCA
This sequence comes from Dipodomys merriami, assembly GCF_024711535.1. Classification (NCBI taxonomy): domain Eukaryota; kingdom Metazoa; phylum Chordata; class Mammalia; order Rodentia; family Heteromyidae; genus Dipodomys; species Dipodomys merriami. Next base: position 26,286 of record NW_027203525.1, on the reverse strand, counting down.
CCCTCACCCTCAGCCTAACCCTAAGCCTAAGCCTAACCCTCAAACTAACCCTCATAATCACCCTCAAGCTAATGCTAATCCTAAACCTATCCCTAAACCTCAAACTAACCTTCACCCTCATCCTAACCCTAACATTCACCCTAACCCTAAATCTCACCCTCACCCTAAGCCTTACCCTAAGCCAAACCCTAAACCCCACCCTAAACCTCACCCTAACCAAAACCCTCACACTCACCCTCAACCTCACAGTAACTCTAACCCTAACCCTAACAATAACCATAACCCTTACCCTAACCCTGACCCTAACCCTAAACATAACCCTCAACATCAGCCTGAACCTCACCGCAAACTTAACCCTAACCATAACACTAACAATAAACATAACCCTAACCCTAACCCTAAACCTAATCCGCACCCCCACCCTTACCCTCACCCTCAGCCTAAACCTAAGCCTAAGCCTAACCCTAACCCTAACCCTCACTGTAATCCTAACCTTAAACCTAAACCTAAACCTAACCTTAACCTTAAACCTAATCTTAAACCTAACCCTAATCCTCAGCCTCACCCTCACCCTAACCCAAACCCTAACCCTAACCCTCACCCTAAACCTCAGCCTAACCCTAAACCTAACCCTCACACTCACCCTCTCCCTAAAACTAATCCTAAAACTAACCCTAACCCTAACCATAACCCTAACCCAAACCCTCACACTAACACTTACCATCACCCTAACACTACCCCTACCCCTAACCCTAACCCTCAGCCTAACCCTAACTGTACCCCTAAACGTAACCCTCACCTAACCCTAATGCTAACCCTAACCCTAACCCTAAACCTCACCCTAACCCTAAACATAACCCTCACCCTCAAACTCACCGTGACTATAACCCTAACCTTAACCCTAACAATAACCTAAACCTAACCCTAACCCTAACCCTAACCCTAAACCTAAACCTCACCCTACCACTTACACTCACCCTAACACTAACCCTAAACCTAACACTAACACTCACACTAACCCTAACCCTCACCCTAATCCTAAACCTCACCCAAACCCTAAACGTAACCCTAACCCTCACCCTCACCCTAACCCTGACCCTCATCCTCACCCTAAACCTCACACTAACCCTGACACTAATCCTCAATCTAACCCACACCTAACCCTACCCCTAACCCTTACCCCAACCCTAAACCTAACCCTAACCCTCAGCCTTATCTTAACCCTCACCCTCAGCGTAAACCTCACCTTTACCCTTACCATCATGCTCACCCTAACCCTCAACCTAACCCTAAACCTCATGCTAACCCTCACCCTAACCATAAACCTAACCATGACCCTAACCCTAACCCTCACCCTCAACCTCAATCTCAGCATAACCCTAAGCCTAAGCCTTACCCTAAACCTCACCCTCACTCAAGCCCTCACTCTAACTCTAATCCTAACCATATCCCTAACACTAATCTTGATGCCCACCATCACCCTCAGCCTAACCCTAAGCCTACGCCTAAGCCTAACTCTAACCCTCACACTCACCCTCACCCTAACCCTAATACTAACCCTAAACCTAACCATAACCCTAAACCTCAACCTAACCCTCACCCTAACCTTAACCCTAACACTAACCCTAAACCTAACCCTTGACCTAACCGTCCCCCTAACCCTAAATCTAACCGTAAACCTCACCCTCAACCTAACCCTAACTCTAACCCTAACCCTCATGTTCACACTCAATGTAACTCTAAACCTAACCCTAAACCTCAACCTAACCCTAACACTCACCCTAACCCTAAACTTAAACCAAACCCTAACTCTCACTCTAACCCTAAACCTAACACTCACTGTAATCTTAACACTCACCATCACCCTCAAACTCAGCCTCACCCTAACCCTAACTCTAACCCTAAACCTTACCCTCATCCTAAACCTATCCCTAAACCTCACCCTAACCCTCACCCTAACCCTCCCCCTAACGCTATATCTAAACCTAAACCTCACCCTCACCCTAACCCTAACCCTAAACCTCACCCTAACCCTAACCCAAACCCTCAACCGCAGCCTCACCCTCACCGTAACTGTAACCATAATACCGAAAATAAACCTTAACCTAACCCTAACACTAACCCTAACCCTAATCCTCACCCCCACCCTCACTCTCAGTCTAAGCCTAAGCCTAACCCTAACCCTAACCCAAACTCTCACCGAAAACCTGAACCTAACCTTAATCCTAACCTTAAACCTAAACCTAACCCTAACCCTAACCCTAAACCTAACCCTAACCTTCATTCTCACCCTCACCTTAACCCAAACCCTAAACGTAACCCTCACCCTAACCCTAAGGCTAATCCTAACCCTAACACTAACCCTCACACTCACCCTCACCCTAACCATAATGCTAACCCTAATCCTATCCCTAACCCTAAACCTCACTCTAACCCTCAACCTAACCCTAACCCTAACCCTAATGCTAACCCTAAACCCCATCCTAAACCTCACCATAACCCTAACAATAACCCTCACCCTAAGCCTAAAACTAACCCACAACCTCATGCACAGCCTAAGCCTAATCCTAAGCCTAACACTAATCCTAACCCTCACCCTAATCCTAACCCTAACACTTACCCTAAATCTAACCCTAAACCTCACTCTCACCCCTTCCCTAACTCTAACCCTAACCCTTAACCTAAACCTCATCCTAACCCTAACCATAATCCTGACTCTCACCCTCACCATAACCGTAACCCTAACCCTAACCCTAACAATAACCCAAACCTTAATCCGAACCCTAACACTTACACTCACCCTAACAGTAACACTCACCCTAACACTAACCCTCACACTAACCCTAACAATAACCCTAACCCTAAACCTCACCCTAACGCTCAAACTCACCCTAATCCTAACTCTAACCTAAACCTCACCCTAAACCCAACCCTCACCCTAAACCTAACTCTAAACCTCACCCTCATAATAAGCCTAACCCTCAACTTAACCTTCACCCTAACCCTCACCCTCACCCTAACGCTAACCCTAAACCTCACACTAACCCTCGCTCTAACTCTAACACTAAACCTAACCCTGACCTTCACCCTAACCCCAATTCTATCCCTAACCCTCAGCTAACCCTAACCCTCACCTTAACCCTAACCCTAACCCTAATCCAAACACTAACCCTAACCCTCACCCGAAAACTCATCCTCACCCTAACCCTCACCCTCACCCTAAACATCACCCAAACCCTAACCTTCACCTTAACCCTGACTCAAACCCTAACCCTAACCCTTACCCTCACACTAACACGTACCCTCACCCTAACCCTAACCCTAAACTTTACCCTCACCCTGACCCTCACCCTCAGCCTAACCCTAACCCTAACACTATTCCACATCCTAACTCTCACCCTCATACTAACCCTAACCCTAACCCTCAGCCTAACCCTCATCCTAACACTAACGTTAAAAATAACTCTCACCCTAACCTTAAACCTAAACCTAACCAAAACCCTAACCCTCACCCTCACCCAAAACCTCACCCTCACCCTCATCCTAACCCTAACCATTACCCTAAACCTCACCCTAAACCTAACTCTGACACTCAGCCTCACACTCACCCTAAACCTAACCCTACACCTAAGCCTAATCCTAAACCTAACCCTCACCCTCACCCTCACCCTAAACCTAAACCTTACAGTAACCCTGACCGTAACCCTAGCCCTCACCATAACCCTTACCCTCACCGTCACCCTAACCCTCACCCTCACCCTAACCCATACCCTCACCCTAACCCTAACCCTAACCCTCAACCTCACCCAAACCCTAACCCTAAACCTCACCCTAACCCTAACCCTAACCCTAATGCTAAACCTAACAGTCACGCTCAGAGTAACCTTAACCTTAAGCCTCACCCTAAACCTAAAATTAAACCTAATGCTATCCCTAACACTCACCCTCTCCCTGAACCTCACTCTAACCCTTACCCTCACCCTAACCTTCACGCTAACCCTATCCCTTACATTAAAACTAAACCTCATGCTAACCCTCACCCTAACCCTAAACCTAAACCTAACCTTCACCCTAACGCTCACCCTTACCCTCACCCTAACTCTAACCCTAACCTTCAGCTTAAACCTCATCCTAACCCTCACACTAACCTTAAACCTCACCCTAACCATAACCCTAACCCTCAGCCAAACCCTCTTCCTAATCCTAACCCTAACACTCAACCCAACACTAACCCTAACCCTAACCCTAACACTCACCCTAACCCTAAACCTCACCCTCACCCTCACCCTCACCCTCAGCCTAACCCTATCCCTAACCCTAAACCTAACCCTAAACCTCACACTCACCCTCGCTCTAACTCTAACAGTAAACCTAACCCTAATCTTCACCCTAACCCCAATTCTATCCCTAACCCTCACCTAAACCTAACCCTCACCTTAACCCTAACCTTAACCCTAATCCAAACACAAACCCTAACCCTCACTCTAAATCTAAACCTAATCCTAACCAAAACCCTCACCCTAATCCTAACCCTATAACTAACCCTCACCCTAACACTAACCCTAATCCTAAACCTAACCCTCACCCTCATCCTAACCCTTACATTCACCCTAAACCTATCTTTAACCCTAATGCTATCCCTAACCCTCACCCACACCCTAAACCTCACTCTAACCAACCCTCACCCTAACTCTCACCTTAACTCTAACCCTAACACTAACACTAAACCTCACTTTAACCCTCACCCAAACCAAAACCTAAACCTAACCCTCACCCTAACGCTCAGCCTAACCCTGAACCTCAACCTAACCCTCACCCTCACCTTAACCCTCACCCTAAATATTACCCTCACCCTAAACCTAAACCTAAACCTAACTGTCACCCACACCCTATAAGTCACCCTCACCCGAACCCTCACCCACACCCTAACCTTACCCTAAACCTCACACTAACCCAAACCCTCACCCTAAACCTAACTATAACCCTCACCCTCATAATAACCCTAACCCTCAACTTAACCTTCACCCTAAACCTCACCCTAACCCTAACGCTAACCCTAACCCTCACTGTCACCCTAACCCTCACCCTTACCCTTATCCTCACACTAACCCTAAACCTAACCCTAATCCTCACATTAACCCTAACCCTCACCCTAACCCTAACCCTAACCTCACCCTACCCCTCACCCTAACCCTAACCCTAACCCTCACCCTAACCCTATCCCTAACCCTCAACTTCACCCTAACAATCACCGTCACCATCACCCTAACACTCACCCTAAACCTAACCCTCACCTACACCCTCACCCTCACCCTCATCCTAACCCAAAACATCACGCTCACCCTAAACATCATCCTAATCCTAAACCTCACCCTAACCCTAAACCTAATCCTCACCCTAACCCTAACCCTCACCTTAAACGTCACTCTCACCCTAATCTTCACCCTAAACCTAATCCTAACCCTCACCCTAACCCTCACCCTAACCCTAACCCTATCCTTAATCCTCACCCAAACCCTAACCCTAATCCTAAACCTAACCCTCACCCTCACCCTAACTTTTACCCTCAACCTAACCCTTAACCTAACCCTCAACCTAACCTTCATCCCAACACTCACACTAACCCTAAACCTCACCCTAACCACAACCCTAATCCTCAGCCAAAACCTCTTCCTAACCCTAAAAGAAAACTTCAATCCAACCCTAACCCTAACCCTAACCCTAAACCTAACCCTCACCCTCAGCCTAACCCTAAACCTAAACCTAACCCTAACCCACACACTCACCCTAAACCCAAACCTATCCCTAACCCTCACCTAACCCTATCCCTCACCCAAACCGTAACCCTAACCCTCACCCTCATCCCAACACTCACACTAACCCTAAACCTCACCCTAACCCTAAGCATAAACTTAACCCTCACCCTCACCCTAAACCTCACCCTAACCCTTACTCTTTTTTTTTTGTTTTCTTTTCTTTTCTTTTCTTTTATTTTATTTGAGAACATACTGTACAGAGGGGCTAAAATTACATGGGCAGGATAATGCATACATTTCTTACCAAGCATTGCAGCCTCCTCCTTTGTTTGCCCTTCACCTCCCTTCCCATCCTCCCCCCTCCCCCCACCCAATTATACCCCCCTCCCCCCCCACACCGACATTGTAAAGTTGGTTTTGACATGACATTTTGTACTTCTCATTGTTGCAACAGGTCCACCTGAATCCTTAAACGACTTGTTTGTCCCCATCTCCTCCACCTGTTATACTGACATCAAATATAGTGAAAGCGGGGGTTACACTGTGAGGGAGGGACATACAAAGCAACAAAGAAATAATCTTATAAATGCGTTAGAAACACATGCATGAAAGAAACGAAAACATTAAAATACATATTTAAGGGTTCATTTTCCTAACATCACATTATCTGACCTTTTCCGCTTGACTCATACCTATACTAGATATTGCAAATAAGGGAAACCATGGGACCTATGCTTCTTTGGGCCTGGCTTACTTCACTTAATATAATTTTTTCCAAACCTTTCCATTTCCTAACAAATGGGGAAATGTCATTCTTTCTGATGGAGGCATAGAATTCCATTGTGTATATATACCACATTCATTCATCTACTGAGGGGCATCTGGGTTGGTTCCATACCTTAGCTATGGTAAATAATGCTGCAATAAACATAGTTGTGCTGGTAGCTTTAGTGTGGTCTTGTTTGTAAACATTTGGGTAAATGCCCAAAAGTGGGATTGCTGGATCATAGGGGAGATCTATGTGAAGTCTTTTGAGGAACCTCCATACTGCTTTCCAAAGTGGTTGAACAAGTTTACATTCCCACCAACAATGAAGTAAGGTTCCTTTCTGTCCACATCCCCTCCAGCATCTGCTGTTGTTAGAGTTCTTGATTTTTGCTGTTCTAACTGGTGTGAGGTGATAACTCAATGTTGTTTTGATTTGCATTTCTTTTATGGCTAGGGATGTTGAACATTTCTTCATGTGTCTATTGGCCATCCTACTTTCTTCTTCAGAGAAGCTTCTCTTTAAGTCTTTCGCCCACTTATTTATTGGGCAGTTGTTTCTTTGAGGATTTGTTGTTCGGTGGTTTAATTTTTTGAGTTCCAAGTATATTTTAGATATGAGACCCTTGTCCGTTGTATGGCTAGTAAAGATCTTCTCCCAATCGGTGGGCTTTCTATTGATCTTGCTAGCTATGTCATTTGCCCTGCAGAAGCTCTGCAACCTTATGCAATCCCATTTGTCCAACCTTTCTTTGATTTGTTGTGCTTCCGGGTCTCTATACAGAAAATTTCGGCCTGAGCCAAGGAGACCTAGGGTTTCTCCTATTCCATCCTGTAATATTTTCAGAGTGCCTGCTTTGAGTTCAAGGTCTTTGATCCATTTGGAGTTAATTCTGGTGCAGGGTGATATATAAGGATCTAGCTTTAGTTTTCTACATGTAGTTAACCAATTTTGCCAGCACCATTTACTGAAGAGGCTGTCTTTCGTCCATTCTATTGTTTTAGCTTCCTTATCGACGATTAGATGGCGATAGGTCTGTAGGTTCATTTCTGCCTAACCCTTACTCTTACCCGAACCCTAACCTTAACCCTCAGCCTAACCCTCATCCTAACGCTAACGCTAACCCTAACACTCATATTAACCCTAACCCTCACCCTCACCCTCAACCTCACCCTCAGCCTAACCCTAACCCTAACCCTAATCCAAACACGAAACCTAAAACTCACCCTAAGTAAAAACCTAACCCTAACAAAACCCTCACCCTAATCCTAACCCTGTCCCTAACCCTCACCCTAACCCTAACGCTAATACAAAACCTAACCCTGACACACACCCTAACCCTTACCCTCACCCTAACCTTAAACTTAACCCTCACCCTAATCCTCATCGTAACCCTAACCCTAACTCTAACCCTCACCTTAACCTTAACCCTAGCCCTAAACCTGACCCTCACCTAAACCCTAACCCTCACCCTCACCCTCAACCTAACACTCACGTTCACACTAACCCTCACACTCAACTTCACTATAATTCTAACCCTAACCCTAAATCTCACCCTAAACCTAACCCTGATCCTAATGCTTACCATAACCCTCACCCTCACCGTAACCCTAAACCTAACTCTAACCCTCACACTAAACCTAACCTTAACCCTAATGCTATCTCTAAACCTCACCATCACCCAAACCCTCACTCTAACCCTTACCCACAGCCTAACCCTCACAGTAACACTAACTCTCATTCTAACCTTCATACTAACCCTAAGCCTAACCCTCACCCTAACGCTTACCCTCACCCGAACCCTAACGCTAACCCTCAGCCTAAACCTCATCCTAACCCTAACCCTAACCCTCACCCTAACTATAACACTAACCCTAACCCTAACACTCACATTAATCCTAACCCTCACCGTCAACCTCACCCTCAACCTAACACAAACTCTAACCCTAATCCAAAACCTAACCCTCACCCTCACCCTAAACATCACCCAAACCTTAACCCTCACCTTAACCCTGACTCTAACACTAACCCTCACCCTTACCCTCACCCCAACACTTACCCTCACCCTCACCCTAACCCTAACATTTTCCCTCACCCTGACACTCACCCTCAGCCTAACCCTAACCCTAACACTATTCCTAATCCTAACTCTCACCCTCAAACTAACACTAACCCTAAACCTCACCCTCACCCTTACCCTAACCCTAACCCTAACCCTCATCCTAACACTAAGCTTCACCCTCACCCTCACCCTAACCCTAAACATAACCCTAACTCTCATCCTAACCCTAAAGCTAAACCTAATGCTAACACTAAACCTCACCCTCACCCTAACCCTCAACTTAACCCTTACCATCACCCTAACCTTAAGCCTAAACCTCACAATAAACCTAACCCTCACCCTAACCCTAAAACTAAACATAAACTTCACCCTAACCCTCACCCTAATCCTAAACCTCACCCTAAGCCTAAACCTCAACCTAAACTTTACCCTCAACCTAACCCAAACCCTAACCCTAAACCTAACACTCACACTAACCCTAACCCTAAACCTAACCCTCACCCTCAATCTCCGCTTCCCCCTCAGCCCTACCCTAACCCTCACCATAATCCTAACCCTAACCCTCAACCCCACCCTCACCCTAACCCTAACCCTAACGCTAACCCTCACCCTAACCCTCACCCTCACCCTAACCCTAGCAATAACCCTAATCCTAACCCTAAAATTCACCCTAACCCAAATCCCAAGCCTAACCCTCACCATCACCCTCATTCTAACACTCACCCTCACACTAACCAGAAGCCTCATCCTAATCCTAACCCTAAGCGTCACCATCAATTTCACCCTCATCCTCAGCCTAACGCTAACCCTAACCCTAATCCTAACACTAACCCTTAGCCTCACACTCACCCTCACACTAACCCTCAACCTCACCCTAAACATCACCCTAACCCTAACACTCACCCTAACCCTAAGGCTAACACTAAACCTCAGCCTCACCCTAACCCTCACCCTAACCCTTACCCTCACACAAACCCTACCCCTAACCCTATCCCGACACCTCACTCTGACTCTCACCGTAACCCTAACCCTCAACCACACCCTGAGCCTCACCCTTACCCGAACCCTCATCCTCACACTAACACTCACCCTCACCCTAACCCTCACCTTCACAATAAACATCACCCTAACCCTAACTCTCACCCTAACCCTAACCCAAAACCTCACCCTAACCCTAATCATCAACCTAACCCTAACCCTCAACCTCTCCCTAACCCTAACCCTCATCTTAACCCTAACCCTGACCCTAAAATTAACCCTCACCCTCACCCTAACCCTCACCCTCACCCTAACCCTAATGCTAAAACTAACCCTCACCCTCACCATAACCCTCACCATAACCCTTACTGTCAACCTAACCCTAACCCTCACCTCACCCTAACCCTCACGCTAACAATTATCCACACCCTAACTCTCACCCTAAACCTAAACCTAAACATAACCCTCACCCTAACCCTCACCCTAACACTAACCATAAACCTAACCCTAACCCTCACGCTAACCCTCACCCTAACCCTTACCCTCACCCTCACCCTAAACCTCACCCTAAACTTTAAACTCAACCTAACCCAAACCCTAACCCTAAACCTAACAATCACACTAACTCTAACCCTTAGCCTCACCCTAACCCTTATACTAAACCTAAATATAACCCTAACCCTTACCCTAAACCTAATCCTAACCCTAACCCTCACACTAACCCTAACCTTAACCCTCAGCCTCACCCTCATCCTAACCCTAATCCTAACGTTCACCCTCAACCTAACCCTAAAATTAACCCTAACCCTAACCCTCAACCTATGCCTAACACTCACCCTTACCCTAACACTCACCCTAACCAATACCCTCACCCTAACCCTATCCCTAACTCTAAACCTAACTCTAACTCTCACCTGAACACTCAACCTCACCCTAACCCTCACCCTCACACTAAACATCACCCCAAACCTAACCCTCAACCTCAACCTAAACCTAACCCTCACCCTAAATCTAACCCTCACCCTAAAGCTAAACCTATCCCTAATGCTAATGTAACACCTCACCCTCACCCTAACCCTCACCCTTACATTATCCTCAACTAACCCTAAACCTAACCCTCACAATACGCTAATCCTTACGCTATCCCTAACCCAAATCCTAACCCTCAACCTCACCCTAACTCTAATGCTAACCCTAACCCTCACCCTCACCCTAACATCACCCTAACTCCTAACCTCACCCTAACCTGCAAACTAACCCTAACCCTAAACCTCCCGCTCACCCTAACCCTCATCCTAACCATAAACCTAACCCTAACCTTAATGCTCACCCTTACCCTGAGCCTAACCCTCACCCTTTCACTCACCCTAACCATTAGCCTCACACTGACCCTATCCCTAAACCTAACCCTAACCCTAACTCTCACTAGAACACTCAACCTCATCCTAACCCTCACCCTGACACTAAACATCACCCTAAACCTAAACATAACCCTAAACTTCGCCCTAACCCTAACCCTCACCGTAATCCTAACACTAAAATTCTCCCTCACCCTCACCCTAACACTCTCCTTAACCCTTACCGTCACCCTAACCCTAACCCTCTCCCTCACACTAACCCTCACCCTAACCCTTACGCTGACCCTAACCCTAAACCTAACCCTCATCCTAACCCTAAACCTAACTCTAACCCTCACCTTCCCCATCACCCTCAGCCGAACCCTAATCCTAACCCTAATAACCCTCACCCTAACCCTAAACATAACCCTAACACTCACCCTCATCCTCACCCTAACCCTAACCCTATCCCTAACACTCACCCTAAACCTAACCCTCACCCTATACCTCACCCACACACTAACCCTAACCCTAACCCTAACACTCACCCTAACCCTCACCCTAACCTTCACCCTCACCCTAACAGTCAGCCTAACCCTTACCATCACACTCACCCTAACCCTCACCCTCACCCTAATACTCACCCTAACCCTTACCATCACCCTAACCCTCACCCTAACACTTACCCACACCCTAACCCTCACCTTAACCCTAAACCTAAACTTAAACCTAAACCTCACCCTCACCCTCACTCTAACCCTAACCCCAATCCTCACGGTCACCCTCACCCTAACCCTAACACTCACCCTCACCCTAACCCTCACCCTAAACTTTACACTCCACTTAACCCAAACCCTAACCCTAAACCTAACACTCACACTAACCCTAACCCTAACGTGCACCCTAACCATTATACTAACCCTAAACCTAACCCTAAACCTCACCCTAACCCGAACCCGAACCCTAACCCTCACCCTCACCATAACTCTAATGCTAACTCTAACCCTCACCTTCACCTTAACCCTCCAACTAACACCCACCCTCACCCTAACCCTAACCCTCACCCTCAACATAAACCTCACCCTAACCATAACCCTAACCATAACCCTAACGCTCAACCTAACCCTAAACCTCACCCTCACCATAACACTCACCCTAACCCTTACCCTCACACTAAACATATCCCTTACCCTAACCCTAAGCCTAACTCTCATCAGAATACTCACCCTCATCCTAACCCTCACCCGGACACTAAACATAACCCTAACCCTAACCCTCACCCTAAGGCTAACCCTAACCCTCACCCTAACACTAACCCTCACTGTAATCCTTAACTTCACACGAACCCTAACCCTAACCCTCACCCTCACACTCACCCTCACCCTAACCCTAACCCTAAACCCCATCCTAACACTAACCTTCACCCTCACCCTCACCATAACCCTAACACTCATCCTAACCCTAACGCTAAACCTAAAGCTAACCCTAAACCTCACCCTCACCCTAACCCTTACCATCACCCTAACCCTAACCCTAACCCTCTCACAAAACCTAACACTCACCCTGACCTTAAGCCTACCCCTCCGCCTAACGCTCACCCTAAAACTAACCCTAAACCTACTCCTCACCCTATCCTTAACCTTTACAAAAACCCTCACCCTAACCCTCACCCTCACCCTAACCTTAATGCTAACCCTAACCGTCACCCTCACCCTAAACCTCACCCTAAACTTTACCCTCACCCTAACCCTTACCCTAACCCTACATCTAACCCTCAAACTAACACTAAACCTAACCCTCAGCCTAACCCTTATGCTAACCCTAAATCTAACAATAACCCTCACCCTAACCATAAACCTAACCCTAACCCTAACACTCACACTAACCCTAACCCTAACACTCACACTAACCCTAACCCTAACCCGCAGCCTAACCCTCATCCTCACCCTAACACTCACCCTAAACCTAAACTTCACCCTCATCCTAACTCTCACCCTAACACTGACCCACACCCTCACACTCACCCTAACCCTAACCCTAAACTTAACTTTCACCCTAACGCTCACTCTAACCCTAACCCTCACCCTCACCCTAAACCTCACCCTAACCCTCACCCTAACACTTACCCACACCCTCACCCTCACCCTAACCCTAACCCTAAACCTAACCCTCAGCCTAACCCTCAACCTAACCCTAATCCTTACCCTCAACCTCACCCTCACCCTAACTCTAAACCTAAAACTAACACTCCCGCTCACCCTCACCCTAAACTAACACTATCCCTAACCCTCACTCTAACCCTAAACCTCACCCTATACCTCACCCTCACGCTCACCCTAAACCTAACCCTAACTATAACCCTCACCCTAAACGTCACCCTAACCCTAATACAAACCCTAACCCTCATCCTCACACTAAACCTCACCCTAACCCTTAGCCTCACCATAACCTTGATCCTAAGACTAAACGTAATCCTGACCCTAACCCTAACCATCACCCATACACTAACCCTCAGTCTCAACCGAAACCTCACTCTCACCCTAAAACTCACGCTGAAACTAACCCTAATCCTAATCCTAAACCTAACCCTCACCCTCAAACTCACCCGAAACCTAACTCTAACCCTAACCCTCACCCTCACCCTAACCCTAACCCTCAACCTAACCCTAACCCTCACACACACGCTAAACCTCACACTAACCCTAACATTATCCCTCTCCCTAAAAATTATCCAAACCCTAACCCTAACCCTAACCCTCAACCAAACCATAACCCTACCCCTCACCCTCACTGTCACACTAACCCTAAACCTAATGCTAACCCTCACCCTAACCCTAATCCTCAGCCACACCCTAACCCTAACCTGAACCCGATCCCGAACCCTCACCCGAAACCTCATCCTCACCCTCACCCTCACCTTAAACATCTCCTAAACCCTAACCCTCACCTTAAACCTGACTCTAACCGTAACCCTCACCCTTACCCTCACCCTCACCTAACCCTAACCTTTTCCCTCACCCTGACCCTCAGCCTTAGCCTAACCCAAACCCTAACACTATTCCTAATCCTAACTCTCACCCTCACACTAAGCCTAACCCTAAACCTCACCCCTACCCTAACCCTAAACATAACACTCATCCTAACACTAACCTTCACCCTCACCCTCACCCTAACACTAAGCCTAACCCTAACTCTCATCCTAACCCTAAAGCCAAACCAAATGCTAACCCTGACTCACCCTCACCCTATCCCTCACCCTAACCCTTGCCATCACCCTAAACTCAACCCTATACCTCACACTAAACCTAACCCTGACCCTAACCCTAAGCCTACCCTTCCGCCTAACACTCACCCTAAACCTAACACTAAACCAATCCTCACCCTATTCTTAAACTTTACCCAAACCGTCACCCTAACCCTCACCCTCACTCACCCTAACCTTAATGCTAACCCAAACCTCACCCTAACCCTAACACTCACACTAACCCTAACCCTAACCCGCAGCCTAACCCTCATCCTAACCCTAACCCTAACCCTACCCCTAACCCTCACACTCACCCTAAACCTCACACTAACCCTAAACCTACACTTCTCCCTGACCCTCACCCTAAACGTTACTCTAACACTAACCCTCAACTGAACCCTAAACCTACCCCTCACCCTCACCCTCACACTAAACCTAAACCTAATGATAACCCTCACCCTAACCCTAATCCTCACCCACAACCTAACCCGACACCTCACCTGAACCGACAGCCACACCCAAATTCTCATCCTCACACTAAACCTCACCCTCACCCTAAATATCACCCTAACCCGAACCCTCCCTAACCCTAACCCTAACCCTAAATTTCACCCTAACCCTCACCCTCACCATAACTCTTACCCTCACCATAACCCTAACCATAACCATAACCATAATCCTCACACTAACGTTAACCCTTACCCTAACCATAATCCTAACCCTATCCTTCACCCTCACCCTGACCCTCACCTCAGCCTAACCCTAACACTAACCCTATTCCTAATCCTAAGTCTCACCCTCACCCACACCCTAACCATCACCCTAAAACTAACCCTCACCCTAACCCTAACCCTAACCATCATGCTAAACCTAACCTCAGCTTAATCGTCACCCTCACCCTAAAACTTACATAACCGAAACCCTCACCCTCACCCTCACCCAAACCCTCACACTCACCCTAGTCCTCACCCTAACCCTAACACTCACCCTCAACCTCCCCTTCCCCCTCAGCCTTACCCTAACCCTAACCCTATTCCTAACCCTAACCCTCAACCTCACCATCACCCTAACACTAAACCTAACCCTAATGCTAAACCTAACCCTCAATCTCACCCTAACCCTAACCCTAACCCTAACAATAACCCTAACCCTAACCCTAAACCTAAAACTCACCCTAACCCTAATCCTAACCCTAACCCTCACCCTCACCTTAGGCCTCATTCAAATCCTCACACTCACCCTGACCCTCACCATCACACTAACCCTCACACGAACCCTAACCCTCACCCTAACCCTAACCCTAAACCTATCCCTCACCATCACCCTCACCCTAAACCTAACCCTAACTCTAAACCTAAACCAAACCCTCACCCTCACCCAAACCCTCACACTGACTCTAGCCCTCACCCTAACCCTAAACCTAATCCTAACCCTCACCCTCAACCTCATCTTCCCCCTCAGCCTTACCCAAACACTAACCCTAATCCTAACCCTAACCCTCAACCCCACCCTCACTCTAACCCTAAACCTAATCCTAATGCAAAACCTCACCCTCACTCTCACCCTAACCCTAAACCTGAACCTAACAATAACCCTAAACCTAAACCTTATCCTAAAACTCACCCTAACCCTAATCCTAACCATAACATTCACCCTCACCTTCAGCTTCAATCTAACCCTCACTTTCACCCTGACCCTCACCATCACACTAACACTCACACTAACCCTAACCCTCACCCTAACCGTAACCCTAAACTTAACCCTCACCATCACCCTCACCATAAACCTAACCCTAACCCTAACCCTAAACCTCACCCTAAGCTTAACCCTCAACCTAACACTAACCCTCACACTGACCCTCACACTAAATCTTATCATAACCCTAACCATCACCCTAACACTTAACCTGACCCTAACCCTCACCCTAACCCTAAACCTGACCCTAAACCTAAGCCTCAACCTCACCCTAACCGTAACCCTCATCCTAACCTTAAATCTAAAACTAATGCTAACCCTAAACCTCACCCTCACCCTAAACCTAACAATAACCCTTACCCTCACCCTAACCCTAACCCTAACCCTCACACTAAACCTAAACCTCACCCTAACCCTAACACTAATCCTCACACTAAACCTAACCCTCACCCTAAACCTAACCCTGCTCCTCACCCTAACCCTCACCCTCTGCCTAACCCTAACCCTAATCCTCACCCTATCCCTAACATTAACCCTAACCCTTACCCTCACCCTAACCCTAATGCTAACACTAACCCTCCCCCTCCCCCTATTCCTCTCCCTCACCCTAACCCTCACTCTAACACTTACCCACACCCTAACCCTCACCCTAACCCTAAACCTAAACCTAACCTTTACCCTAACCCTAACCCTCAGCCTAACCCTCAATCTAACCCTAACCCTAACCCTAATCCTAACCCTCAAACTAACCCTCACACTAACTGTAAACCTAAACCTAAACCTAACACTCAGTCTCAACCTCACCCTAACCTAAAACTCTCCCTAACCCTCACCCTAACCCTAAACCTGACCCTAAACCTCACCCTTACCCTAACACTAACCCTATCCCTAAACCTCACCCTAACCCTAACAATAACCCTAACCCTCATCCTCACACTAATCATCACCCTAACCCTTACCCTCACCATAACCTTAACCCTAAGCCTAAAACTAATACTCACCCTAAACCTAACCCTCACCCACACACTAACCCTCACCCTCATCCTAACACTCACCCTAACCCTAACCCTAATCCTAATCCTAAACCTAACCCTCACCCTCAAACTCACCCTAACCAAAACTCTCACCCTAACCCTCAACTTCACCCTAATGCTAACTCTAACCCTAACCCTCAACCTAAACCTACCCCTAACACTAACCCTCACACTCACCCTAAACTTCAACCTAAACCTAACATTACCCCTCCTCCTAACCATCACCCTAACCCTAAGCCTAACCCTCAACCTAACCCTTACCCTACCCCTCACCCTCACCGTCACACTAACCCTAAACCCAATGCTAACCTTCAGCCTAACCCTAATCCTCACCCACAACCTTACCCGACACCTCACGCGAACCCTCACTCTCAACCGAACCCTCATCCTCACCCTAACCCTCACCCTCACCCTAAACATCACCCAAACCCTAACCCTAACCCTAACCCTGACACTAACCCTAACTCTCACCCTTAAACTCACCCTAAAACTTACATTCACCCTAACCCTAACCCTAACACTAAATTTAACCTTCACCCTCACCCTGACGCTCCACCTCAGCCTAACCCTAACCCTAACCCTATTCCTAATCCTAACTCTCACCATCACACTCACCCTAAACCTAACCCTAACCCTAAAGCTCACCCTCATCCTCACCCTCTCCCTAGCTCTCATCTTTACTCTAAACTTCACCCTGATACAAACCATCACCCTAACCCTAACCCTCACCCTAACCCTAACCCAAACCCTCACCCTAAACCTAAACTCAGCTTGACCTTCACCCTCCCCCTAATCCTCACCCTAACCCTAACACTTACCTAAATGAAACCCTCACCCTCACCCTCACCCTAAACCTGAGCCTCAACCTAGCTTTCAACCTAACCCTAAAACAGACCCTTACCCTCACCCTCAACCTCCCCTTCCCCCTCAGCATTACGCTAACCATAACCCTAATCCTAACCCTAACCTTCAATCCCACCCTCACCCTAACCCTAACCCTAACGCTAACCCTCACCATCACCCTCACCCTAACCCTAACCCTAAACCTAACAATTAACCTAACCCAAACCCTAACTCTAAAACTCAACCTAACCCTCTCCCTAACCCTCACCCAAACACTTACCCTCACCCTAAATCTAACCCTAATCCTCACACTAAACCTTACCCTCACCCTAAACATAACCCTAATCCTCAGCCTAACCCTCTCTGTATACCTAACCCTAATCCTCACCCTATCCCTAACCTTAACCCTAACCCTCACCCTAACCCTCACCCTCATCCTAAACCTAATGCTAACACTAACCTTCAACCTCCCTTTAACCCTCACCCTGACCCTCACACTAAACCTAACCATAACCTTAACCCTCACCCTAACAATTACCCTGACCCTAACCCTCACCCTAAACCTAACCCGAACCCTCACCCTAACCCTAACCCTCATCCTAAACCTAAGCCTCACCCTCACCGTAAACCTCACCCTCTCCCTAAACCTCACCCTCACCCTAAACCTAAACCTAACCTTCACTCTAACCCTCACGCTAAACCTAACCATAACTCTAACCCTAACCCTCACCTGAACGCTCACCATAACAATAAACCTCAACTTCTCCCTAAACTTCACCTTAACCTTTACTCTCAACCTAACCCAAACCCTAACCCTAAACCTAACACTCACACTAACCCTAACCCTTACCCTCAGGCTAACCCTTATACTAACACTAAACCTAACAGTAACCCTCACCCTAACCCTAACCCTAAACCTCACACTCAACCGCCCCTTCCCCTTCAGCCTTAACCTAACCCTAACCGTAATCCTAATCCTAACCCTCAACAACACCTTCACCCTAACCCTAACCCTAACCCAAATGCTAACACTCACCCTCACGCTCACCTAACCCTAACCCTAAACCTAACAATAACCCTAACCCTAACCCTAAAACTCACCCTAACCTAATCCTAACCCTAACCCTCACCCTAACCCTCACCCTCGATCTAACACTCACCCTCACCCTGACGTTCACCATCACACTAACCCTCACACTAACCTGAAACCTCACCCCAACCCTAAACGTAACCCTCACCCTCAATTTCATTATCACCCTCAGCATCCATAACCCTAATCCTAACCCTAACCCTCACCCTCACCCTAAACCTAAACCTAACCCTCACCATCACCCTCACCCTCACCTGAACCCGCACCCTAACCCTCACCCTCACCCTCTGCCTCACATTAATCCTCAATCTCACCCTAAACATCACCCTATCCCTAACCCTCACACTAAACCTAATCCTAACCCTCACCCTAACCCTAAACATCATCCTAACCCTCACCCTAACCCTAACGCTAACCCTAACCCTCACCCTCACACTAACCCACAACCTAACTCTTATCCTCACACTAACCCTAACCTTCACACTAACCCTAACCCTCACCCTAACTCTATCCCTACACCACACCCTGACTCTCACCTAACCCTATCCCTCAACCACACCCTAATCCTCACCCTCACCAGAATCCTCACCCTCACCCGAACACCCACCCTCACCCTAACACTCACCCTCACAATAAATAATACCCTAACCCTAACCCTAAACCTCACTCTAACCCTCACCCTAACCCTTACCCTAACCCTAAACCTCACCCTAAACCTAACCCTAACCCTCACACTAAACCTAACCCTCATCCTAACCCTAACTCTCACCCTCACCCTCTCCCTAACCCTAACCCTCATCCTAACCTTAATCTTAAACCTAATGCTAACCCTAAACCTTACCCTCACTGTAACCCTTACCCTCAGACTAACCCTAACCCTAACCAACACACTAAACCTAACCCTCACACTAACCCTAAACCTAAACCTCACACTAAACCTAACAATCAACACTAACCCTAACCCTACCCCTCAGCCTAACCCTAACCCTAAATCTAACTGTAACCCAAATCCTCACCCTATCCCTAACTTTAACCCTAACCCTCACCCTCAACCTTCCCTCTCAGCCTTAACCTAACCATAACCCTAACCCTAACCCTCAACCTAACCCTCACCCTAACCATAGCCCTCAGCCTCACCCTAACCCTCACCCTAAACTTTACCCTCAACCTAACCCAAACTCTAACCCTAAACCTAACAATCACACTAACTGTAACCCTAACCCTCACCCTATACTTTATACTAACCTTAACCTAACCCTAACCCTCATCCTAACCTGAACCCTCACACTAAAGCTAAATCTAAACCTAACCCTAAACCTCTCGCTAACCCTAAATCTCATCCTCACCCTCACAATCACCCTAAACCTTACCCTCACCCTAACCCAATTCCTAAAGATTACCCTAACCCTAACTCTCACCCAAACACTCACCCTCACCCTAACACTCACCCTCACACAAAACATCACCCTAAACCTAACCCTATCCCTCACCCTAACCATAACCGTCACTGTAACCCTAACCCTCACACTAACCCTAAGCCTAACCTTAACCCTCATCCTCACCCTAACCCTAACCCTAACCCTCATCCTAACACTAACCCTCACCCGCACCCTCACCCTCAACCTAACCCTCCCCCTCACACTCACACTCACCCTAACCCTAAACCTAACCCTAACGCTCACCCTAACCCTAATACTCACACTAAGCCTAACCCTCACCCTAACCGTAACCCTACCTCTCAGACTAACCCTCACCTTAACCCTAACTCTAAACCTCACAATAACCTTAACCCTATCACTAACCCTCACACTAATCCTAACCCTAATACTGAACCTAACCCTAACCCTCAACCTCACCCTAACCCTCACCCTAAGCCTTATCCACACCCTAACTCTAATCCTAAACATAACCCTAACCCTCACCCTAACCCTAAACCTATCCCTAACCCTCACCCTAACCCTAACCCTCACCCTACCTCACACTCACCCTAACCGTAACGCTAACTCTTACCATCACCCTAACCCTAACCCTAACCCTCGCACTAAACCTAACCCTCACCCAAATTCTAATGTTACCCCTCACCCTAACCCTAACCCTCAACCTAACCCTAACACTTATCTTCACCCTATCCTTAACCCAAAACTTCACCCTAACCCTCACCCTCACCCTCACCCTAATGCTAACCCTAAACCTCAGACTCAACCTAACACTCACCCTGACACTTACCCTCACCGTAACCCTCACCCTCACCCTAACCCTAACCCTAAGCCTCACCCTAACACTAACCTTCACCCTCACCTTCACCCTAACCCTAAACCTAACCCTAACACTCATCCTAACCCTAAGGCTACACCTAATGCTAACCCTAAACCTCACACTCACCCTAACCCTCACCCTCACCCTCACCCTAATGCTAACCCTAAACCTCAGACTCAACCTAACCCTCACCCTGACACTTACCCTCACCCTAACCCTCACCCTCACCCTAACCCTAACCCTAAGCCTCACCCTAACACTTACCTTCACCCTCACCTTCACCCTAACCCTAAACCTAACCCTAACACTCATCCTAACCCTAAGGCTACACCTAATGCTAACCCTAAACCTCACACTCACCCTAACCCTCACCCTAACCCTTATCGTCACCCTAACCCTAACCCTAACCCTCACACTAAACCTAACCCTCACCCTAACCCTAAGGCTACCCTTCCGCCTAACACTCACACTAAACCTAACCCTAAACCTAGTCCGCACCCTGTCTTAAACCTTAACCCAAACCCTCACCCTAACCCTCACCCTCACCATAACCTTAATGATAACCCTAACCCTCACCCTGGCCCTAACCATCACCCTAAAACCTACCCACACCCTAACCTTTACCCTAAGCCTAACCCTAAACCTAACCTTCACCCTAACAGTCACCCTAACCCTAAACCTCACACTCACCCTAACTGTCACCCTAAACTTTACCCTCACCCTAACCCTACTCCTAACCCTCACACTAACCCTAACACTAACCCTCAGGCTAACCCTTATCCTAACCCTAAACCTAGCCCTAAATCTCACCCTAACCCTAACCCTAACCCTCAGCATAACCCTCATCCTAACCCTTACCCTAATCTTAACCCTCACCCTAACCCTAACCCTAACCCTAACCTAAACCTCACCCTAACCCTAACCCTCACCCTCACCCTCCCCATCACCCTCAGCCTAAACCTAATCCTAACCTAATCCTACTGCTCACCCTCACCCTAACTCTAACCCTAAACCTAACCCTAACACTCACCCTCACCCTTACCCTACCCCTAACACTATCCCTAATCCTCAACTTAACCCTAACCTTCACCCTAATCCTAAATCTAACCCTCACCCTCAAACTCACCCTAAATCTAACCCACACCCTAACCCTAACCCTCACCCTCACCCTCAACCTAACCTTCACACTCACCCTAAACCTCACCCTAAACCTAACCCTACCCCTCTCCCTACTCCTCACCCTAACCCTAATGCTAACCCTAACCCTCAACCTATCCCTAACCCTACCCCTAACACTAACCCTCACCCTAACCCTAATCCTCACCCTAACCCTCACCCTCACTCTAAACATCACCCAAAACCTAACCCTCACCCTAACCCTAACACAAACCTAATCCAAACCCTCACACTGACCCTAACCCTCAACCTAACCTTACCCTCACCCTAAACCTTAACCTCACCCTAACCATAACCCTAACCCTCACACTAACCATAACCCTCACTCTAACCCTAAACCTTAACCTGACCCATGCTTTCACCATCACCCTGACCCTCACCCTCAGTTTAACCATAACCCTAATCCTATTCCTAATCCTAAACCTCACACTCAACCTAAACATAACCCTCACGCTAAACATCACCCTAACCCTAAACCTCACCCAAACCTTAACCCTCACCCTAACCCTAACAATAACCCTCACCCTGAACCTAACCTCAGCTTAATCCTCACCCTCACCCTAATCCTCACCCTAACCCTAAACTTTACCTAATCAAAACCCTCACCGTCAACCTCAGCCTAACCCTCACCCTCACCCAAGCCCTCACCCTAACCCTAACCTTAACCATAAACCTCAACCTCAACCTCCTCTTCCCCCTCAGCCTTACCCTAACATTAACCCTAATCCTAACCCTAACCCTTAACCCCACCCTCACCCTACACCTAACCCTAACCCTAACAATAACTCTCACCCTCATCCTAACCCTAACACTAACCCTAACAATAACTCTAACCCTAACCCTAACCCTTAAACTCATCCTAAGCCTAATCCTCACCCTAACCCTAAAGCACACCCTCACCCTCATTCTAACCCTCACCCTCACGCTGACCCTCACCATCACACTAACCCTCACACTAAACCTAACCCTCACCCTAGCCCTAACCCTAACTTTCACCCTCACTTTCCCTCTCACCGTCAGCCTCTCCCTAACTCTAACAGTAATCCTAAACTAACCTCACTCTCACCCTCACCCTAACTCTCACCCTAAACCTCACCCTAACCCTAACTCTAACCCTCAACCTCACCCTCACCCTCACCCTCAACTTCAGCCTAAACCTCACCCCAACCCTAAACCTAACCCTAACCCTCACCCCATCCCTAACCCTCACCCTATCACTAACTCTCACCCTCACCCTCAACCTAATCCTAACCTTAACTCTAATACTAACCCTGAAGCTCACCCTAAGCGTAACCCTAAACCTCACAGTAACCCTAACATCCACCCTAACCCTAAACCTCAACTTAACCCTCAACCTCACCCTAATCCTCAACCTAACCTTACCTTAAGCCTTACCTAAACTAAACCCTCAATCTCACTCTCACCCTAAACCTCACCCTCACCCTAGCCCACACCCTAACCCTAACCCTAACCCTAACCCTCACACTAAACCTCACACTACCCCTAAACCTTACCCTAAGCCTAACGCTCATCCTAACCCTAACCCTAACCCTAACTGTCACCCTAAACCTACCCCTAAACCTAACCCTCACTCTAACCCTAAACCTCAACCTCAACCTCAAGCTCAACCTCACCCTCAGCCTAAAGCTAGTGCTACCCAAATCCTAACCCTCACTCTAAAACTAAATCTAACCCTAAACCAAACTCTCCCTCTCCCCCTCACCCTCACTCTAATTCTCACTCTAACCCTAACCCTCACCCTCAACCTCACTCTCACCCTCAGCCTAACACTAGTCCTTACCCTAATCCTAACACTCAACCTACCCCTGACCCTAACCCTAACCCTCACCCTAACCCTCACCCTCACCATAGTCCACACCCTAACCCTAACCCTAAACCTAACCCTCACACTAACCCTAACCCTAACCCTCACCCTAAACCTTATCCTAACCCTAAATCTAAAACTAACCTTCACCCTAACCGAACCCTAACCCTAACCATAACCTAACCCTAACCCTCACACTAACCCTAACCCTAACCCTCAGCCTAACGCTCATCCTAACCCTAACCCTAACCCTAAATCTCAACCTAACCCTCATGCTAACCCTAACACTAACACTAACCCTAAACCTGACCTTCAATTTCACCCTCCCCATAACCCTAACTCTAACCCTAAACCTCAACCTCACATTAACCATAATCCTAACACAAATCGTAAACCTCACCCTAACTCTCACCCTAACCCTCACCCTAAACATCACCTTAACCTTAACCCACACCCTAACCCTAACCATAACTCTCACCCTAACGATAATCTCATCTTAACCCTAACCCTGAAGTAAACGACACCCTGACCCTCACCCTCACCCTAGCCCTCACCCTCACCCTAGCCCTCACACTCACCCTAACCCTAACACTAAACATCAACCTCATCCTCACCCTCACCCTCAGCCTAAGCCTAACCCTAACCTAACCCTACCCCTCAACCTCACCCTCATCCTCAACCGAACCCTAACCCTAACAATAAATCTAACCCTCACCCTAACACAAAACCTCAACCTCACCCTAAACCTAATCCTAACCCTAACTCTAATCCTAACCCTCACCCTCACCCTAACCCTAACCCTAACCCTCACACTAACCCGAACACTCATGCTAACTTTAACACTAACCCTAACCCTTACCCTCACAATCACCCTAAATCTAACCCTTACCCTCACCCTAACCCTAACCCTAACAGTACCCCTAAACCTAAACCTAGTCCTCACACTAACACTAACTGTCACCCACACCTTATCCCTCACCCTCACCCGAACCCTCACACTAACCCTAACCCTAAACCTAACCCTAACACTCCCACTAAACCTAACCCTCACCCTAACTATAACCCTACACATCAGCCTAAACATAACCCTAACCCAAACCCTAACCCTAATCCTCACCCTATCCCTAAACCTATCCTTAACCCTCACACTCACCCTAGCCCTCACCCTAACCCTACCCCAAACCCTAACCCTAATTCTAAACCTAATTCTCACCCTATCCCTAACCCTAATCCTAACCCTCACAATCACCCTAGCCCTCACCCTAACCTCACCCTAACCCTATCCCTAACCCTAAACCTCACCCTCACCCTAACCCAAACCCTAACCCAAACCCTAACCCTAATCCTAACCCTGACCCTGAACTTAACCCTAAAAGTCACACTAACCCTAACCCTCACTCTAACGCTAACCCTACCCCACAGCCTAACCCTCATCCTAAACCTAACACTAACCCTATCCCTCATGCTAACCCTACCCTAACATTAAACCTAACCCTCACCCTAACGCTAACCCTCACCCTCACCCTCACCCTCACACTCACCCTCAGTCTAACCCTAACCCTAATCCTAAACCTAACCCTCATCCACACTCTCACCATAACTCCAACCAGAACCCTAACCATAACGCTCCCACTCCCCCTCCACCTCACCCGAACCCTCACTCTCACCCTAAAGCTCACACTCACCCTAAACCTAACACTAACCCTCACCCTAACCCTAAGCCTCACCCTCACCCTCAACCTCACACTCACCCTAACCCTAACCCTCACCATCACCATCACCCTAACCCTAACCCTAACTATAACACTCACACTAACCCTAAACCTAACCCTCCCCCTCACCCGAACCTTGACCCTCACCCTCACCCTAAACATCACCCTAACAATAACCCTCACCCTAATCCTAACCCTAACGCTCACCCTAACCCTAACGCTCACCTTAACCCTCAACCTCATCCAAATTCTCACCGTAATCTTACCCTAACCCTTACCTAAACTAAACCCTCACCCTCACCCTAAACCTAATCCTCACCCTCACCCTAAAGCTAACCCTAACCCTAACCCTCACACTCACCCTCACCCTCACCTCACCACAACCCTATCCCTCACCCTCAACCTAAACCTAACCCTAACACTTGCCCTCACCCTAATCCTCACCCTAACCTCAACCCTAAACCTAACCCTCACCCACATGCTCACCCTAACACTAACACTAAAACTATCCC
>NW_027203524.1:0-71744 GCF_024711535.1 Dipodomys merriami | reverse complement strand
CGTGTTTGGCAAAAAAAGCAATATATATATATATATATATATATATATATATATAGCTCCCTGGCTTGGAATTCACGCCGTTTCTCCTACCTTTGAATTTGAACTTAAGGCCTGGGTAACTCTGAAGCACTGTGGATGAAGGGGAAGCTCACCATGCTTGAAGACAAGAAAGTAAGGCCTGGTCCCTAGGCTTGAATTCAAGTACCCACCCAGGAAACATTCTATTTATATACATTATAAAGGTAGGATTTGTACTTATGTATAAATGGTCAGTCCATATCCTGTTTGTTGTGGTTATTTACTGCATTTTTGTTTTATTCATTTATTTTCCATTTTTTATTTTGCAAATACTGTACAGAGGGGTTACAATTACATGGGCAAGATAATGAGTACATTTCTTATCAAGCATTGTAGCCTCCTCCTTTGTTTCCCCTTCCCATCCCTTCCCATCCTCCTCCCAGCCCCCCCCACAATCCTCCCCGCTTCCCCCCTCCCCCCCCACCTCTGCTGCACCAAAGTTTTAAAGTTCTTTTTCGACATAATGACTTGTACATCTCAGTTTTGCAATGGGTCCTCCTGTATCCCTATTTAAACGATTTGTTTTTCCCCTTCCCCTCCACAAATTATACCTACATCAAATACAGTGAAAGCAGGATTTATACTGTGGGGAAGGGACATACAAAGCAACAAAGAAATAATCTTATAAATGTGTTAGAAACAATCTCAAGAAAGAAAAAAAACACATTTGAGTACATATCTTAGGGTTCATTTCCCTATCACCACCTTATCTGTCCTTTTCTGCTTGACTCAGACATACACTAGATATTACAAATAAGGGAAACAATGGGTTCATTTCCCTATCACCACCTTATCTGAACTTTTCTGCTTGATTCAGACATACACTAGATATTAAAAATAAGGGCAACAATGGGACCTATATTTCTTTGGACCTGGCTTACTTCACTTAATAAAATTTTTTCCAAGTCTTTCCATTTCCTAATAAATGGGGCAATGTCATTCTTTCTGATGGAGGCATAGAATTCCATTGTGTATATATACCACATTTTCTTGATCCATTCATCTACTGAAGGGCATCTGGGTTGGTTCCATATCTTAGCTATAGTAAATAGTGCTGCAATAAACATAGTCGTGCTGATAGCTTTAGTGTGGTCTTGTTTGTAAACATTTGGGTAAATGCCCAAAAGTGGGATTGCTGGGTCATAGTGGAGTTCTATGTGGAGTCTTTTGAGGAACCTCCATACTACTTTCCAAAGTGGTTGAACAAGTTAACACTCCCATCAACAATGTAGTAAGGTTCCCTTCTGTCCACATCCTCTCCAGCATCTTTTGTTATTAGAGTTCTTGATTATAGCCATTCTAACTGGGGTGAGGTGGTATCTCAATGTTGTTTTGATTTGCATTTCTTTTATGGCTATGGAGGTTGAGCATTTCTTCATGTGTCTATTGGCCATCCTTCTGTCCTCTTCAGAGAAATTTATCTTCAAGTCTTTAGCCCACTTATTTATTGGGCAGTTATTTCTTTGAGGCTTTGTTGTTGGGGGATTTAATTTTTTGAATTCCAAGTATATTTTAGATATGAGATTTTTTATTGACTGTGAAGATACATATTACATTTATGATATTGATGACAACCCATCACATAATATCTAGATTTGTCAATGTGTTCTCCATCATGTCTGACACCCAGGACTCTCAGAGAAAAGGAAAACAGGTATCACACTCAGCTTCATACTCCATGATCCAATTGTTTGCAGTGCTGGGATCTGAACTCAGGGCCTGGCAGACCCAATTCAGACCCTGAATCGGTGTGTCAACATGGCAACCTCTAGCCAATGAAGCTGCCAGGGAATTTCCAGACCCTGAGATTGAGCCACAGGGGTGGACAAAATAGCCATAGATAGGTAGACAGGTGGTAGAACATCAATAAATATATATTTGTACCGAGTGCCAGAGACATCTACCTAGGATTCAATGACATCAACTACATTCCTACTACCTCTTAGGTATTTATTATGCCACCATTGAAGGAATAGTATTCTTTTCATGCTTAATAAACCATTCATTAAGATGAATCATTGTCCAAGGATCATTATATCTAATTTTGGACTAGACCAATACATGCAGAAACTTCTCATTCAATCATGAATTTGCTAACATTTCATTGTTATTCCCATGCATAGGAACAAATATCTTGGAATCTCCCCCCATTGGTAGGTGTCAGGACCAAGATTCAAGCTCAGGGCCTATGTTGCCACATGGGCCTATTTCTTCCCTGATAGCCCATTAGCCTTCACCAATGCAAGGTGAAGTACCCTTTGCAGCCGTGTAATTCAGACCCAGGATGGTCACCGTGCAAAGAAGAAAATATAAAATATAAATATAAAAAAATCTATCCTGTGACATTTTTTCTGTCATTTTTCTGTCATTTGTTCCTGCAAACTTCAGAGCCTAGGATCTCAGGTCCATGGGAGCCCACCAGCCTAAGGTGATCGAAGCTGAGGCAGAGTTGTCATGAACTGAGTTCAAATCCCATGCTTGGCAAGAATAATAATAATAATAATAATAATAATAATAATAATAATAATAATAACAACAACAACACACCCTGGCTCAGAATTCTCACCATTTTTCTGCCACCTCTGAGATTCCAACTCAAGTCTGGGTAACATTGTTGCACTGTGGGGCAAGGTGAAGCTCACCATCCTTGAAGACTACAAGGTCAGGCCTAGTCCTAGGGCCTGAACTAAAGCCCCAGCACTGTCAAAAATCCTATGCTCACCTGCTTTACACATAAGATTTCTCTTTACATAGAGATGTGGAATGCATCATGCATTCAGTGTAGTTATTATTTTTATTGTGTGTCTTAGTCATGGATGCCCATTTTGTATTTTATTACATATGATGACAGCTATAACTGTGCTGACATGGATGGCAACTGATTCCCATGAATATAGAGTTGCGTATATAGCATACTGCATCCTAGCTGAGACCCAGTACTTTCACAGGACAGAAAAACAGATGCAACGATTGGCTTCTCACATCAGGATTCATCTTTTGGCAGTGCTAGGATCTGACCTCGGGGACTGGCAGGCCCAATAGGGTCCAGGTAAGTGTGGAGCACATGGGCAGCAAAGATGGCGCTGGGAGGGGGTTGAGTGGACAAAGCCTAATTTACTGTAGAGCACATGGCCAACCAAGATGGCTCTGGGAGAGAGTAGAGTGGGCAGACCCCAATTGACCTGCCAATCAGTGCCTAACCAGCCCATGAAGGCTCAGGTGAATGATAGGGTGTGACCTTGACAGTGATTGGTTCCTCTTCCTCCCTTACCATACCACTCACCCTTTTTGTCTTTAAAAGGGGCTGCTCTCTGTTAATAAACGAGTTTTTCTACCTGCTGGATTTGGCTCCCTGCTGTGTCTGATTGTCTCCTGGGCTGAGGGAGGCTAGGGAACGGGCGAGCGCCGCACTTACCTTTCCTCAGACCCCGTCTGTCTTGTGTGGGACGGACGAAGACCCAACATCTGGCGCCCAACGTGGGGCACGAAAGGAAAAGATACCGGCCGAGGCTAAGCGGTCTCTTGGGGTAAGTGAAACCCTAAATATGGGTAATGCTATATCACAGAAGGAGAAGGAAGAGGCAACATTAGGCCTAGAAGGGGTACAGGAGGACTTGGGAAGTGAGAAGGAAAAGGAAAGGGTCAAATCCAATCGAGAACGCACTGAGACGTGCACAGTAGAAGTCAAAACGAGGGTAAAAATTACCCCCTCTGACCCAGCTGATACTGACGGTCCTAGGCCCCCTCCCTATTCTCCTGATTGGAGGGGAGGTATGGTGCCCTACAGACCTGTGAGAGGGACTTGCAAGACCCAGACCCCTACCAGCCTTCTATGGAGGGGCCGAGGGCCGGGGAAGTAACCTCCTCGGAGACCTCCTCTGGAAAGGAAGGGCCACCAAAGAGCCCTGGAAAGGAAGGGCCACCCAAGAGCCCAGACTCTCGGCCACAGGATTCGCTTCCCCAAGCGTATCCAGTCAATCTGGCACCAGGAGCTAACAGGCCCTTGGAATGGTATCCATGGGAAGCTAAGGATCTTAAAGAGCTCCGCAAGGCGGTGGCGGAGGATAGCCCAAACTCTTCCTGGGCCCAGACCCTATTCCAAGACATTGCCTATCACCCTTGTGTCCCTAAGGACTGGATGGATGTGGCCAAAGCCGTTCTTACTAGTTCTCAGTTTATTAAATGGTGTGCTTTCTTTAAGGAGGAATGCAGAGTGAGAGCAGAGAGTAACCGGCAGGCTCAACCTGCAATACCTATTACTTATACCATGTTAGCAGGGACGGGAGAAGCCTACTCCACCGGCGTCGAACAGGCTGCAATACCTGGCCCGTACCGTGACCAGGTGAGGCAGGCAGGACTTGCTGCGTGGTACAAACTAGATGATGGGCCTACTGAGTCCCCCATAGCAGGAGTGAGACAAAAACCGGGTGAGTCTCTACCTGATTTCATAGACCGAGTCCAACAGAGTGTTCACCGCAAGCTGCCAGCAGGGAACCTCCGAGATCAGTTTGTAAAGCTGCTGGTCTGGGAAGGGATGAATGCAGACCACCTCATGGCCTGCTCGGGATTGAGAGAGAGTTCCCTGAGCAGATGGGTGGTGGCCTCGCAGGATGTGGGAATGCAACAGCACCAGTCCCAATCACTAGCTTTAGCTTTACAGGCTCAGGCATTTGCAATGACTGAGGCTATTACTCAGGCGCTGGCAGCCCAGGGCCAAGGAACCCCAAGACTATCGGGAAGAGGGACTTGTTTTAAATGCAGGCAGGAGGGGCACTTTAAGAGGGACTGTTTACAACAATCCCCCGCCAACCGGCCTGAGAGCAAACCACCCCCTACACCCTGCCCCAGGGGCATGGAGGGATACAAGTTTGATTTAGAGGGGAAGTCTTTAAACTTGGGGAGGGGCATCCTCTAGCCCCTTTAACTCAAGGAGGAACCCCCTCTGCTGTGAGGCCCAGGCAGCCTCATGGCGGGGTGACCCAGGCCCATTGGACTATCCCCCTGGAGGACGGACTCCACCCTAAAATGAGTATTCTCATAGGCGGAAAGAGGTTTCACTGCTTAATTGACACTGGGGCAGACCGAACCATACTCAGGGAGGAGGTAGTGCCCTTGGACTGGAAGCTTGCACCTGGGGCTCCGATATTGGGGGTAGGGGGCAACTCCCAGACCAAAGAAACGGTTGCCCTTTTGACATGGACTAGCCCAGATGGAGAACAGGGAAAGATACACCCTTTAGTGGCAAAGAACCTCACTGTCAATTTACTAGGGCAAGACATACTAAGACAAATGGATGTCGTGGTCACTACAGACCATCGAGCATCATATGATGATATCCTGGATGGAGAAAAAGCACAAAGGCTTAAACAGGAAGAACATAGGGGACCCTCTCAGGTGCACCCCCCAATCCTAAAGGCCACTGCCCCCCAAGTACCTCCCATTAGGTGGAAGCCAGGAAGCCCAATCTGGGTGGCGCAGTGGCCATTGACCAAACCTAAACTTGAAGCCCTCCACCTTCTGGTGGAGGAACAGATAAGCCTCAGGCATATTGCCCTTCTATAAGTCCTTGGAACACACCCGTATTTGTTATTCAAAAAGCCTCCGGGGCTTGGAGGATGCTCCTAGATCTACTAAAGGTAAATGAAAGGATGGAGCTAGTAGGAAAGCCCCTAAAAGGCATGCCCTGGACTCCTGCTATACCTTCAGAATATACCTTGGTTGTGATTGATATTAAAGATTGTTTTTTCTCTATCCCTCTGCATCCAGATGACTGCAAGAAGTTTGCTTTCTCTATACCTTCTCTTAATTTTTCCCAGCCTGATCGGAGGTTTAAATGGACAGTGCTGCCACAGGGTATGGCCAATAGCCCGGCCTTCTGCCAACAATACTCGGCCACACTTTTAGAGCCTGTGCTGGGTTCAGATAACTCCTTTGTCTATGCCTACATGGATGATATAATTCTGGGACACCGAGACCCAAGCTGCCTGGAAGGCCTTCTGGCCCAGGTTCTGGACATATTAAAAAAGGGGGGTTTTACCATAGCCCTTAATAAAATTCAAAAGGTAGCTCCTTTTAAGGTGCTCGGGACCCACTTTACCTTGACTCAGGCCAGCCCCCTTAAGCCTTTGCTGGATATTCCGGCCACTCTAACCTTAACCCAACTTCAGAGTCTTTTAGGGGAAATAAATTGGCTGTTGCCATGGGTTTCTGTCCCTAAAGATAGTCTTGTGTCCTTATTTGCCCTGCTAAAAGACAGGACGCCACAAGAAGTTATTACAATTACAGACAGCCATAGGGCAATATTTTTGCAGTTCCAAAAAGCCCTGGATAAAGTTTCTCTAAAGAGGTATTCTATTAGTGAGCCCATTTCCCTTTGGTTGTTTGCAGGGGTCACATTAATATCTGCAGTTTTAACTCAAAGTGGGGAGCCATTAGAGTGGGTTCACACTCCCCTGGGGGCACGCCTCGGGTATATTCTCAAGCAGACCAACTTGCAGATGCTATTGTGAAGGGAAGGACGCAAGCCCAAAGGCATTATGGCCTCGACCCTCACTCCATTGTTTTTCCTTTTCGGATGGCAGGCGTCGAGTGGCTCACTCGAGCCAATGCTCGTCTTGCTCTCTCCTTGGACAGGTTTCTAGGCCAAATTGACTGCCATTATGGGCCATCCAAATGGACTGTCATGTTATGGCGGCTTCCCCTCAAAATACCATCTCTATTTTCTCCTACGCCTATTCCTGGCACCCTTCATGGTTTTACTGACGGAGGTAAAGCAGGCTCTGCATATGCAGCCTTTGAGGAACAACAAAAGACCCCGAGCCAACAAAGATTTCAACCTTGTCAAGGGTCAGCACTATATAAAGAAATGCTGGCCGTAATTATGGCTCTTCAGGACATTCAAAAACCCTTTAATTTGTATTCTGATAGCCTATATATGATTAACTTGCTCCCTCATATTCCCCAGGCACATATTAAGCTGGATGAAAACCCTATTTCCCCCCTTATGGTTACCCTTAAGGGCCTATTAGAAGGGCAGGGAGCCCCTATTCATATTCAACATTTGAGAGGGCATTCAAAACTTCCTGGGTTTTTTCCCCTACGCAATAAGTGGGCAGACCAGTTAGCTACTGGCCCACAAGCATTAACATTACAAGAGGCTACCTGTTTGTATGATTTAACCCATATTAATTGGAGAGGTCTTCAGCATAGATTTCCTCAGATTCCTGTAAAGGACCTTAAAAGGATAGTACATACCTGTAAAACATGCCAGCCTTTCTTAAAAGTACCCCGTTACAACCCCAGGGGTAAATCCCAGAGGCCTTAAACCTAACGTCCTCTGGCAAACGGATGTCACTCATTTCCTGGCCTTTGATAAGTTTAAATATATCTTTGTCTCTATAGATACCTACTCAGGAGGATGCTGGGCCACAGCACATACAGGAGAAAGAACTAAACATTCACAAGCACATTTTCTTCAATGCTTTGCCACCTTGGGTCTACCAGCACAAGTTAAAACCGATAATGGACCCTCTTTTGTTAGCAAAGCAATGTCAGAGTTTTTTGACAAATGGCATATTAATCATACTACAGGAATTACCTATAATCCCCAAGGCCAAGCAATTATAAAAAGAAATCATCAATGTCTTAAAGAGCAATTATTAAAACAAAAAAGGGGGAGTTAGCCCCCATATACAGTTACAGATAGCTTTGTTTTTAAATTTGTCAAAAGGGGCAACTGAATCCAGATTTCAAAAGCACTGGGGACAACTAAACCCTAAGCCCCAAGTGAAAGTCAGGTGGAAGGACCCCCTGACACAACAATGGAGAGGACCTGACCCCCTAGTTACTATGAGCAGGGGATTTGGATGCGTTTTTCCTATAGGGGAGTACACTCCCATTTGGATCCCTGCCAGGAACCTAAGTTTTTACCCATTTCCTCTATACAGGAGGATGCCCAAGAATAAGCTAACCAACAAGGAAAAAAAAATGGCCATGGCCGAGGCTTATGTTTTAAAGACAAAAGCCAAAAAGACAATTATTAACAATCCCCAAGGGCAACCAGCAGATGGCGATACTCCAGCTGTCCTGACACTCCAGCTGTTGGCTGTCCTGACTCTCCCGATCCTGTGAACAGCCGTATGGAATCTGCATCAACCTCGACAAGTGACCTGGGCAGTGGTCAACGCTGGCAATGCAGAAATCATCAGGAGCACCACAAGAGAAGCTGTCCCTTCGACCTGGTGGCCTGACCTTCATTTTGATCACCACCCTATGGACTGCTTAATATTTTTGTAGGAGTTAATTATTTTAATGTTACCTGCTTTAATTGTTCTTTTACTAATTGCTTGTATAGCAGCATTGAATCCATACTTAATTGTTAAACAACCACCTTTTGTTATGCTTCCAGCTTAGATTTTGTCCAATCCCACAGGCAAATAGCTGGATTAGAACAATCCCCACCTCTGGACTCTGAAGTGGCAAAGACTGCTATCCCATCCTTCACTAAGGTTAAAGGACTAGTAGTGACATTTCCTGGCCTGGGAATGCTTTTGCTGATGGTTTTTCTATGCCTTCCTTGCATTATACGTGCACTGCAAAACTCTTATGAGCTTAGCCAGCCAGTTAACAAGCTCCAAATGAATGAATTCCCCCCCCCCCAGAGGAATCGCAGCCAGAGACGGGTAAGAGGGGGTGTCAGTCTGACCAACCTAAGACAGGGCCTTCAGCTTCGCTCTGAAGAAGTTCCCAATGATGGGCAAGGCAGACAAGGCGATCCACCCAACCTAAGACAGGCGGGTTCACTTCTTTAAGCAAAGACAGGGGGAGATGATGTTGGGAGCAATTGGGAGCTGACAGTAAAGCTCAAAGGTCATCTTGACTCCTGTGCTAGCTTAAAGACACGTACAAGGAACTGGCTTACTTAAACGACACCAGGTGCCCAGGTATTAATTGAACTGCTTTGGACATTTCTAACTGTGGTGGGACTGATGTTTATTACTGTGCTAGGTGGGTCAGCCATTAAAAAAAAAAAGGGGGAATCTGGAACACATGGGCAGCAAAGATGGCGCTGGGAGGGGGTTGAGTGGGCAGAGCCTAATTTACTGTAGAGCACATGGCCAGCCAAGATGGCTCTGGGAGAGAGTAGAGTGGGCAGACCCCAATTGACCTGCCGATCAGTGCCTAACCAGCCAGGTGAATGATAGGGTGTGACCTTGACAGTGATTGGTTCCTCTTCCTCCCTTACCATACCACCCACCCTTTTTGTCTTTAAAAGGGGCTGCTCTCTGTTAATAAATGAGTTTTTCTACCTGCTGGATTTGGCTCCCTGCTGTGTCTGATTGTCTCCTGTGCTGAGGGAGGCTAGGGAACGGGTGAACGCCACACTTACCTTTCCTCGGACTCCGTCCGTCTTTTGTGGGATGGACGAAGACCCAACAGGTAAGCACACCAGCATGTGAGCCACTAAGAAGCTAGGCCATTCCCAGGACCTGAGATTGACCCCCGCAGTGATGGCGACCAGTGATGGAATCCAATCTACCTTGTGACTAAGGATTCTTGGATCTGCCCCTATGCCTCCATTTCATGACTGTGATGATTATGGTCATGTTTCATCAACTCTTCATTAAAAATAATCGATACCCCATGAGTCTTGCCTATGATTTTCTACTCATATCAAGCAAGAACTACTCATTCAAGGATGAGATTGATTGCATTCCACGACTCTTCCAAGGTCTGGAAACAAGTGTCCTAGGATCTCCAGCCATTCCCTCATCGTCACAGGGCTGACTGGGATTCGTCCTCAGGGCCTTCACTGTCTGGTTAGCCTGTGGCTCCCCCAAAAATCAGCAGGCCTTCAGCCATGCCAGGTCAACTTCACTCTGCAGGCAGCCATGTTTGGACCCAGAATGGTCACCATGCAAAGGAAAATAAACATAAAAGAGCCAGGTAGAATTTCCTCTGCTTTTTTTCCCCTCGAAGGTTTTTTTTTTCCCCAGCAAACCCCAGAGTCCGAGGGTTCTAGGACTTGATGTGGGTCCAGAGGCTGCAGCCTAGGATGATCAGAGCTAAGGCAGAGTTGCCACGACTTGAGTTCAAGCCCCAGATCTGGTAAAAGAAAAAAGAAAAAAGAAAAAACTATGAAGGAAGAAACCTAGCTCAGAATTTGTGCCATTTTACAGTGAGAGCTGGGATTTTAACTCAGGTTTGGGTAACTCTGTTGCACTGTGGGGGAAGGTGAAGCTCACCGTCGTTGAAGACTAAAAGGTTAGTCCTGGTACTGGGCCTGACTTGAAGCCCCAGCACTGGACAAGCCCACCTCCTTTAAACCTAGGATCTCTACATATGGGTGTGGTATGCACCTTGTTTTCAGTGTAGTTAATCTTTTTATTTTGTGTCTAATTTATCTATGTATTGTGTATTTTACTGAGTATAGGATGACATATATAACTGTACTCACATGGATGACAACCTTTTCCCATGGGTATAGAGCTTCCTATGCTTTCTAGATCCTAGCTATGACCCAGGACTTGCACAGGATAGGAAAACATCTACAAGGTTTGGCATCTCACATCAGGATGAACCTTTTGGCAGTGCTGGAACTTGAACTCAGGGCCTAGCAGAACCAACTGCCAAATGGGTCCACATGAGCACACCAGCTTGTGAGCCACTAAGGAGCTAGACCATACCCAGGACCTGAGATCTAGCCCTGTGGTGGGGGTGGAGAACCATATTCACCCATTCATAAGCTGAAATTAATATGCTAATAAAGGCCTGTTTGTAGAGAGTTGGAGATGTGGTGAGCTGTGTTGGAATCCTATCTTCCATGTGACTACCGATTCTTGGATCTTTCCCACTGCCTCGATTTCCTAAATGTAATTATTATTGTCACACTTCATGCAGTCTTAATTAAGATCATTTCCTATGCAAATCATGCTTGAACTTCTCAACTCTTCCCTAGGCCTGAATTCAAGCACCAGTACTGAAAAACATAACATTTATAGACATTTTAAATATTGGAGTTATATCTCTATATTCATTTTAAATCATGTTTGTTGGAGTGATTCATTATATTTTATTATTATTGATTCATTGATTGATTTAGCATTTATTTTATGGACTGTGAGTACACCTATAACATTTATTACATTTGTTCCAATCTATTCCATAGCATATAGCTTTGCAGAGATAATATGTACTTCATACCTGACACTCAACACTTGCACAGAAAAGGAAAACAGTTGTCACACATGGAATCTTACTCCAGGAAGAAGATTTGGAAATGATGGTACCTTGACTGAGGGACTAGTAGGCCCAATTCATGAAGGGGTGAGTGTCAGCACGGCAGCATCTAGCCCATGCAGGTGCCAAGTGGATCCCAAGACCTGGGAACAAGTTTCAGATTTGGCCAAATTAACAAAAATGTTCTATGCAGATGATGGTATACAAATAAATATAAATAAATTTAGACATTTACATACTGCCAGAAATGTCTATTTAGTGTTCAATGACACATACTACGCTCCTACAGATTCTCAGGTCTTTAGTGAGGACTCCATTTAATCAATAGTATTCTTTTAGTGCATAATAAACTATGAATTAAAATCAGTCTCTGTCCTGTGATTATTGGGTCTAATTTTCTGCTAGACTGATTGATGAACTACTCATCCAACCGTGACACTGTTCACATTCTTCTGGTGCTCCTATGGATAGGCAATAGTTTCTTAGGCTCCCCAGCCCTTTGTAAGTGGCATGACCGGGATTCAAACTAAGGACCTAGGTGGTCAGGTTGGCCTATGGCTTCACTGACAACCTGAAAGCATTCAGCAGTGCCAAGTGACCTACAGGTTGCAGCCATGTCATTTGGACCCAGATTGGTCACCATGCAAGGAAGGAAAACCAAGAAACCGCCGACCATCCACAGATGGCGTTTTTTTCGGTGCTGTTTTCAATTTGTTTTCTTGTCAGTCCCTGAGGCGTACCATCCCCTGATCGGCTGTGGGTCCAGAGGCTGCACCATCCCAGCCTAGGGTGATGGAATCTCAGGCAGTGTTGCCACAACCTCAGTTCAAGTACAGTGATTGGCAATCAATCAATCAAAAAATATTAAAATATTAAAAATAGCCGGGCGCTGGTGGTTCACACCTGTAATCCTAGCTACTCAAGAGGCTGAGGATTGTGGTTCAATCCAACCCAGGCTGTAAAGCCCATGAGATTCTTATCTCCAATAAAGCATTAGAAAACCAGAAGTGGTGCTGTGGCTCAAGCGGTACTGCACTCGCCTTCAGCTGAAGAGCGCAAGGACAGAGCCCAAGGCCAGAGCTCAAGCCCCACAAAAAAAAATTGTAAAAATACTAATGAAGCTCACCAGCTTGACATTCGTACCTTTTTTTTTTTTCCTGTCAGGCCTGGGATTTGAACTCAGAGTCTGGGTAACTCTAATGCAATATGGAGGATGGGGAAACTCACCGTCTTTGAAGACAAGCAATTCAGGCCTGTTCCCTAGGCCTGAATTCAATCCCCAGCCCTGTTAAAGTAATATTCATCCACATTTGAAATAATGAGTAATATCTACATACTTATGTTTACCGCATATTATTTTACTGTTTATTTATTTTATTTTTTGCACTATTCATTCATTCATTATTTATATTAACTATTATTACACTTATAACTTGTATTAAATGGATTACATCTTAGGAGAACTATACAGATTAGCATATGTATTATATATCTTACTTCAGACCCAGGACATTCACAGAAATTCTATAGTAGATGATCCCATGCTTAGAAAAACAGAAAGAATACACCCACCAAAGTCGAATTCATCCCTAAGCACCCCAGTGGCTCACATCTGTAATCCCAGCTACTCAAGAGGTGAGAACTGGAAGATGAAGTTTCAAAGCCAATCTAGGCAGAAAAGCCTGAGAGACGACATCTCCAATTAACTGGCAAAAAGCCAGGCTACAGGTATGGCTGAAGTGGTAGAAAATCAGCTATGAACAATCAAGCCAAGAAAGAGCAAGCTGCATTCAAGTGCAGAGAGAGGGGAGTAGGGGAAGAAAGCAGAGAGAAATCCTCCAAAAACAGAGAACAAAACAACAGTACACACATCCCACCTAATTTATGGCACCAACAAACTGAAAATAAAAAAATCAAGCAGTTGTATAACTTTACATGAGCACACATGCTTTTAGGTACACTTCAAAGCTATGTTTTAATAATATACATGTAGATATATTAAATATATATATATATATTTAAATAAACTAAGAAACTAGCCAATGAATAAATACTTCTGAATTAGTGCCTTAAGGATGGCATTATAAATTATTTATATTAAAAGTGTATTCCAAGTTTCATTCCTCAGAATCAATCTTTGATAAATTTGTTCAAGTTTCATTCCTCAGAATCAATCTTTGATAAATTTGTTCATGCGCTGGGCGTTGGTTGCTCATTCCTACAATCCTAGCTACTCAGGAAGCTGAGATCTGAGGATGGCGGTTCAAAGCCAGCCTGGAAAGGAAAGTCCATGAGACTCTTACCTCTAATAAACCGGAAACGGCACTGTGGCTTATCTCCAACAAACTGGAAATGGCACTATGGCTCAAGCTGTAGAGCACTTGCCATGAGTTGAAGAGCTGAAGGTGGGCAGCCAAGCCCAGCGTTCAAGCCCCACCATCAAAAAAAGAAAGAAAGAAAGAAAGAAAGAAAGAAAGAAAGAAAGAAAGAAAGAAAGAAAGAAAGAAAGAAAGAAAGAAAGAAAGAAAGAAAGAAATTTGTTCATACAGATCATAAAATTCTAACCTTCTGAGCTTTAGGAAACTTGTCTTCCTTTTCTTCCAGGGTCTTATGCTCTTTAAGCAAGTACTCCACTACTGAGCTACATTCCAGTCCCAATGTTTTAGTTTCTCATTTTAAAATTCACTTTATTCCCATAATGCTTACAAGTACCTCCTGTCCTCACAGAAGTGAGTTTTTATTCAGAAACCCAACCTTTTGTGGTATGAGGACTCCTCTAGTGTATTTTGTGGTAGGCACCGAGGAAAACTCACACGATACAATTGCAGAGAGTTTATAGTTACAGAAATAACTCTAAATAGAATT
The DNA here is from genome assembly GCF_024711535.1 of Dipodomys merriami. Classification (NCBI taxonomy): domain Eukaryota; kingdom Metazoa; phylum Chordata; class Mammalia; order Rodentia; family Heteromyidae; genus Dipodomys; species Dipodomys merriami. The sequence continues at coordinate 57,563 of NW_027203524.1, read as the reverse complement.
AACATGAACTGTCCCTCTAGGGAGGAAGGATGTACTGATTTTAATTCTCACTTTTCATGGCAGATGGTCAAAATGGAAACACCAATGTGCTATGCTGAAATGTAAACATTTAAACCACTTTTTGAAAAACTCTCTTGTTATAAAATCAAAATATATCAAATAAAGGCCAAGTGAACTTTAAAAAATATGAGAAATGCTAATGAAGCTCCCTGGCTTGGAATGTATGCTATTTTTTGTCTGCAAGGCCTGCTATTTGAACTCAGGGTCTGGGTAACTCTGTTGCACTCTGGGGGAAGGGGAAGGTCTCTGTGCTTGAAGATCAGAAAGTCAGGCCTCTTCCCTAGGCCTGAATTCAGGCCCCAACCCTGGAAAACGTAGTTCTTACATGTATTTTAAAGATAGGATTGAACTTCGAGACAGGTGTTCAGTCTATATTATGTTTGGTGTGGTCATTCATTTTACTTTTTGGTTTATTCGTTTATTTACCATTTATTTTATTGACTATGATGACACCTAACTTTGTATTACATTGTTTACACCCTATCACATAGCATTTAGATTTGTAGACTTGTTCTCCATCATGCCTGACATCCCGCACTCTCACAGAAAAGGAAAACAGGTGTCACACTTGGCTTCTTACTCCAGTATGACATTTTTGGCAGGCTCTGAGATCGAACAAAATAGCTATACATGGATAGACAGGTGGTACTACACCAATAAATACATATTAGTACAGAGTGCCGGAGCTGTGTATCTAGTATTTAATGACATCTGCTACGTTCCTACCAAGTCTTAGGTAGTTATTATGCCTCCATTGAAGGAATATTATTCTTTTCATGCCTAAGTAACCATTAATTGAGTTCAATCAGCGTCCTAGGATTATTTCATCTAATTTGAGTCCAGACCGCTGCATGAACTATTCAATCATGAGTTGCATACCATTCCATTGGAATTTCTATGCACAGGCAGGAGTCTCTTAGGATCTCCTGCCATTGGTAGGTGACAGGACCAGGATTTGAACTCAGGGACTATGTTGTGGGGTTGGCCTATAGCTTTCCTGACAGTCCACCAGCCTTCAGCAATGACAGGTCACCTGTGCGTGGTATCCATGTCATTCAGACCTAGGATGGTCACCATGCAAGGAACCAAAGCCAAGAAACCGCCTACCATGTTCAGCTTGATGCTTGTTTTAATGTCATTTTCATTTTGTTTTCCTGTCAGACATCAGGTCTTAGGATTCCAGGATCGGCTTTGGTTCTGGAGGCTGCACCCCAGGCTAGTGTGATGGAAGCTGAGACAGAGCTGTCATGATCTGAGTGGTATACAATTAATACATATTGGTAGAGTGCCAGAGCCATCTATCTGACTGAATGATGCCCACTACATTCCTACCAACTCTTAGGTATTTATTATACTGCCTTTGAAGTAATATTATTCTTTTCATGCTTACTAAACTATCAATTAAAATCAATCAGCATCCTAGGATTATTACATCCACTTTTAGATTTGATGGATGCACGAACTACTCTTTCAATCAGTATTTCTATGCATAGGAATGAGTCTATTGTGATGTCCTGCCATTGGTAGGTGTCAGGACTTAGATTTTTAACCCAGTGCCTATGTTGGCAGGTTTCGCCTATGGCTTCCCTGATGGCCCACCAGCCTTCAGGAATATCAGTTCAGTTCCACTTTGTAGCCGTGTCATTCAGACTCAGTATGATCACCCTGCAAAGAAAAAAATAACGTAAAACCACCAGTCCTCTGCAGCTGGACACTTTTTGTGCTGTCCCACTTTTTTTTTTCTTCCTGCAAGCTCTCAGGGTCTAGGATCCCAAGATTGACTATGGGTGAGAGGCTGCAGCCTAGTCTAAGGCAATCGAAGCTGAGGTAGACTTGCCATGGCCTGATTTCAAGCTCCATGGTTGGCAAAATAAAAAAGAATAAATAAAAAAATAATTAATTGTTGAACTAAATTGAAAAAAATCCCCCTGGTTTGGAATTTCTGCGTTTTCTTTCCTAGCCTGGGATTTGAACTCAGGATCTTGGTATATCTGTAGCAATGTGAGGGAAGGTGCAGAGTTTCTACTACTTGAGTTCAAATCCTGTGCCAAGACAAAAACAAAAAATTAAGTCACTGACCTCAGCTGGGGGGAGGGGGATAGCTGTGGAGGTGGGAGGGAAGGGAAGGCAAGGGGAAAACAAAGGAGGAGGCAACAATGCTCAATAGTAAATGTACTCATTACTTTGCTCATGTAACTGTAACCCTCTATACCACATTTTTACAACAAAAAATGTACAAAAAAGGAAAAAATTTAGAGCTCAGAGAAGCACTTTGAAGGTAAGGGAAGGATGTCTGAATAGCTGTACAAAATTATACACTGCAGTTTTTAAAATGTTCAGTATGAAATTGAATAAAAATAACTCCTTCCATTAAAAATAGTTAACTGACTGTCTTGGAACTGGGGCTAGTATTTCTGCCACTGCTGGGATTTGATCTCACCATCCGGGTAACTCTTTTGCATCTTAGGTGAAGGGGAAGCTCACTGTCCTTGAGGAAAAGAAATTCAGGGTAGAGTTCCCAGGGCCTGAATTAAGTCCCTATAATGGAAAATAATATTTATGTACATGTGTAATATATGTGACGTATTACATGTGTATGTTTATTACAAACTATGATTTTTTATTATTGTATTAGTATCACTATACACATAATATTTATTACATTTTGCACATCTATTATAAAATTATACACATCAATTTAGGACATTGACTCATTTTTCATTAATACTTTATTAAGTGTTGAAACGTGATACATAATTAAATGGAGGCATTTGTCACAGCCTTCACATGTTTGGAGTCACTCCCAAATATGAGCTGTGTCTTGTTTATCTTTAACAACTTCCTACACGTATTTTTTAGATGATTTATACTCAGAAGTCTTTCCTTGAGGATAGGCAAGTTGAGGGATAATATTGTAAGGGTGGGACTGGGAATGTGGCTTAGTGGTAGAGAGCTCGCTCAGCATGCATGAATGCCAGGGTTTGAATCCTCAGTGCCACATACTCAGAAAAAGCCAGAAGCTGTGGAGTGCTCAAGTGGTAGAGCACTAGCCTTGAGAAAAAGAAGTACGGAGACAGTACCCAGCCCCTAAGTTCAAGCCCCAGCACTGGCAAAAACAATAGGCCTGATTCCAATGGCTCACACCTGGGACCGTTCTTCTCAGGAGGCTGAGATCCGAAGACCACAGTTCAAAGACAGCCTAGGCAAGGAAAGCCTGTTAGATTCTTATTACCAATGAGCCACCAAAAGACCCCATGTGGCACTGTGGCTCAAGTGGTAGCTTGTTCGCCTTGAGAGGAAGAGCTCAGGGACAGTGCCCAAGCTTGAGTTCGAGACACACAATGGGAAAAAGTGAAGGTTAATCAAAGTACTTTTCCTATTTCCTAATTAGGAGAACATTCTCTGGAAAAATGAAAGCTGATATACACCAGAATTGGAGTTAGAGCTCAAGGTTCAAGTTTAGCAGATCCATCTGCCCAGCCTCTCAGACTCTAGAATTATAACCTTGTGTCCTACAGGGTTCTGAAAGGTCCATTGTTGAAAGGCTTAATATGTTCCCCAAGCCCTTTGTGATAAGCAGTTGACTTGTATTGTCAATGTCATTACACTTCTGGCCTAGCAGAGCACCAGTAGCTAAGGCCCATCCCCTAGCTCAGGAGGCTGAGGTCTGAGGATTACATGGTGAAGCCAGCCAGGGCAGGAATGTCTATGACACTCTGACTTCCACTTCTGAAAGGCAGATGTTCAAGAGCTTCCTGGGTTTCCTTTGGTGATGAGAAGTTACTTGTACTTGAGTTGAACTCAAGGCCAGGGCACTGTCTCTAGCACTCTACTACTTGAGCCACAGCACCAATTCTGGCTTTTTCTGTGCATGTGCTACAGAGGGATCAAACTCAGGGCTTCTTGCATGCTAGGCAAGCCCTCTCTCACTAATCCACAATCCCAGTCCTCTCATCTTTTTCTTAATGGTAGTTTCTACCTAAGTATGTTACCATTTTACATCCCCCAAGTTTAATTTTCTGAATACCAGTTATTTCAAAAACCCTGATCTTCCCTTCTCCTACCTGATTTGTGACTGCTCCTGCCTTGGCCTCATAATAAAATGTAATAAAGGCTGCTGAGATCTTAAGTGTGCACCATATAAGGAACCAGGCCTGGAACTCTGGAAGAGAAAAGCCACGGGCCTGAAAAAAAAAGAATGATGCAGTATGTGCAACAAGCCTATCTGAAAAATAAATCTGTACATAAAAGGAGAAGCATTGCATACAATCTGTTTGAACTCAGGGAGGTAATATACACACATAAGTAGGTAGGACAATCATACATAAACTTGGCCTTCTCTTTTTGAGTTTTTATGGTGGCCATCCCGTGCTTAAACTCAGGGCCCTATGTGTTCCTCAGCCGTTTTGCTCAAGGCTGAGACTCTACCACTGCCACAGCTCCACTTCCAACCATATGGTTGTTAATTGGACATAAGCGCCTGCCAGGCTTTCCCGCCTGGTCTGGCTTGTATCTCCTGTTCAGCTTTCTTTCTCAAAGCTGGAGCTCTACCCTCTGGGCCTCTGATTCACTTCTGGTATTCTGGTGGTTTATTGAAATAAGAGTCTCGCAGACTTTGCTGCTTGGGCTGGCTTTGAACAGAGATCTCCTGAGGAGACTTCAAGTGGCTTTCCACAGGGATTCGCCGAGGATCTGCTCCACACAAACCCTTAGTCTAAATCTTGAGAGGTACTAGAACAAAAGGGAAACATGATGATGCTTCTAGTGTATTCTAGATACTTAAGTTGGAGACACAAAACAATCATAATTATAGATAATTTTATAAGCCTAAGGAGCAATGCAGACAGTATGATGATCGCTCCAGCTTTTGGTCCTCTCATCCTGAGACAGTAAATTCACTGCAGCTCAATGCTAAGTGACTGAACTGGCATGTCCTGTGGACATTTGCTGCCAAAATCATGTGACACTCATTTCTCACTTTTGGCTTCAAACCTGTGACCAGAGGAAAAGATGAGGAGAGAAATTCCTTCTCAGAGAAAGCACCTATAAAGAACATTGGGTAGTTTACTTATAAATTCAAAGCACTGGAATGATGCTGTTAAGTAGTCAGATTGTCCAGATTAAAAAATGAAGAAGAAAAGAAAGGCAGGTGCCACTGGCTGCTGACTGAAATCCCAGCTCCTCAGAGGATGAGATATAGAGAATCTGAGTTTGAATCCAGCCAGCATAGGAAAGTCCATGACACTGTTATTTCTAAGAGATCACAGAAAACCCAGAAGTGGGGCTGTGGCTCCAGGTTAATGCACTACTCTTGAGCAAAAGTAACTCAGGGACGCCTATGCTCATAGTTCAACCTCAGGATCTGCTTCCATGTCTTTGTGTATGTGTGGATGTATTCCTATAGGTGAAGCTCCGGAGTAGCTATGATGAAAGGCACCAAGCTACAAAATTTGTTTTCAATACAATGATTTCATAACACGGAGACTGCTTTCATTTCAGTGCATGTTCCTGGGCTCCCCTCACAGTTTCCAGTGCAGCCTGAGGGTTTCTCTGCCTCCCAGGCCTGTTGGAAGAAGTCTATCTCATTGTCTGGACAGGCAGACAAAAGGCCTCAGTCCTGTACAGCTGTGTAACAAACAACTCCATATGGGACAATTAGTAAGGAGGAGTGTGGATGGGCTCTGAAGGTCAGGACAAAAAGGCCTCTTTGTACCCCAAGCTATCTCTCTCCCCAGTGCTCCATTTTAACAGGAAGCCTTCATTTGTGCCACCTCCTTTGGCAGGCCAAGTTCTCAGCACTAATCTTGCCTTTGTAAGACTGTATTCTGGTGATCAGATACAGTGCTCAATATAATTCAGGAGTCCTTCTGGCAGACAACTAGGGCACTTAACCTCAAGAAATGTTTCATTGAGGGAGATGATAGGCCTATGATGCCTCTGCTAGGTTTCCGGAAGCTTTAGAAATCCAATCACATGTCTGATCTCACCATGCTTCCTGTCATCTAGGACTGCTGAAGCACATTAGGTTTTGAAACCTTTTACCTCTCCTAGTTGAGCCCTGGGTGGCAAAGTTTTGGGGTTGAACACAGTGCCTGGGTGCTGACCATGAGGTGTGAGGGAGCCCAATGCTTTACCATTTTGTGTCACAGCTTTTACTTCTGGTCTGTGTGTGTGTGTGTGTGTGTGTGTGTGTGTGTGTGCAAGCTTGCACAAATACACCAGTCCTGGAGCTTGAACTCAGGACCTGAACACTGTACCTTATTTCTCTTGTACAAGAATAGTCCTCTCCCACTTGAGCCACAGAGCCACTTGAGAATTTTTTCTAGTGATGTGTTCCTGAGAAATCAAGTCCAGAGTTTCATAGATGCAAAGCACCCAACCCCTAAGGCACATACCCATCCCTCTACTTCAGGTTTGTTATTTTGTTTCTTTTTTGTTGTTGTTGCTTGTAGGAGTTGAAGTCTGGGCCTGGGTGATGTCCCTCAAGTCTTGTGCTCTACCACTTGAAGCAAAGCACCATTTCAGGTTGTCTCATGGTTCATTGGAGCTAAATGTCTCGGGGACTTTCTTGCCTAGGCTAGCTTTGAACCATGATTCTCAGATCTCATCCTACTGAGGAGCTAGGATGACAAGCGTGAGTGACAAGCATCCAGCTTCCACTTCAGGTTTCTTAGTGGTGAATTGAAGATAATAGTCTCATGGGACCTTTTGTGTCTGGCATAGTTTGGAAACCAGATCCTCAGATCTCAGCTTCCTGAGAAGGCAGGCTGACAGACCTCAGCTATAGACCCCTAGACTGTGGCACTCTACTGCAAGGGGGTCCTTGGCTCCACATGGTGGAATGCTAGCCATGTGCCCAAGAGGTAAGTGTCAGTGCCTATGCCACGAGTTCAAGGTTCATGACTGAGAAAAAACAAAACAAAACAATTGTCTGCAGTAGACAACTCACCCACTCTTCAGTAATACATAATTTTGTCCCTGCCATGGGGACATATCTGCATCTCAATATTCTTGTCTGCATAATCATCTCAGTTGTGTAGCTCTTACAAGGACCATATGAAAGAATGCACTCTGTGAAGGACACAGCAGATGGCACTCTTTGAAGGACTCAGCACACAACATCCTGTGAAGAAATAGCACCCAGCACCCAATGCAGGACTCAGCACACTGCACCCTGTGCCAGACTCAGCACAGAGCACTCTATGAAGGACTCAGCACATAGCTCTATTCCACAAGCTGTCATTAGAATTAGGTTGCTTTCATCAGTATCACCATTGTTTGAAGAACATTTCACAAATCACACAAGTTCACATCTAATGGTTTAGTGGGGTGTTTTTTTGGGGCCAGTCTACCCATAGGGCTTGAACTCAATGCATGGGGATACTGTTCTAATAACATTTGCTCAAGGCTAAGGCTCTACTACTTAGAGCCACATCTCCAAGAGTCTCACATACTTCCTACCAGGGCTTGGTTTTAAAGCTCCCAAGCAGCCAGGATGATGGGGGTAAGCCAGCAGCATCTGCTTCTGTGGAGCTCAGTTGCAGCTGTTTACATATGCCTAAGTCAGGTTAGGTGGCAACTCTCAGTGCCAGACTCCTAGCTTGTTCTGTGATGTGGTATTTGAAGTCCTGTCCTTCTATAATTGCAGTTAGAACATTCTACCTTTTTTTGGTGGCAGTGCTGGGGCTTGAGTAAGGGCTTAGACACTGTCCCTAACCATTTGTGCTCAAGGCTAGCACTCAATTGATTGAAAGACAGCAGAACTTCCAAGTTTTCTGCTTAGTGGCACTGAGGAGTCGAACCCAGGGCTCATGCTTACTAGAGGAGCACTCAATCACTGAGCCCCAGGAGTAAAGGATGTATAAATATATAGATTGTTGTATATAAATATTATATAGACAAAAGAGAGATGTCTATATTATTACATTATAGATAATATTGTTATCAATTATTAGGTATTAAATTATATCTCCATTTAATGATGTGTCCCAGCTAACAATTAATAAAGCATTAATTAATACTCAATATCCTGTTATTGTTTATCATATATGTACATACATCCATACATATAATTAAATATTTTAGAGAATGAGACAGGTGTCTATATATTCTTAAATTATGCATCATGTGCTACTACCAATAATTAGGTATTTATGTCTCTATGCAATTTTTATTCTGTTAATACTTAATAAAATATTAATTAAACTTAATCCACATCCTATAATTACCACATCTAGTTTTATCCTAGAATGATTCATTATTAATTCAATCTGTTTATCGTTTATTGTACTGACAATTCTTCCACCTATGACTTCTTTTACCTTTGTGACATTCTACTTACATAGCATATTGATTTGCATCCAAATTATACATCCTACCTGACACTGAAGACTTTCAAAGAAAAGAAAATCATGTGTCACACTCGGCTTCCCACTCCATGATTACATTTTTGGCAGTGCTGGGATCTAAACTCAGGGCCTAGAAGGCTCAATTCATTTATGTGTGGCTGTCAGCACAGCAGCCTCTAGCCAATTCCGCTGCCAGGTTGTTCCCAGGCCCTGAGATCGAGCCACATATATTGACTCCATATTGTGCTTAGTGTAGCTATTCATTTTTTTTGTTTTATTCATTTATTTACCATTTATTTTATTGACTGTTCTTACACATGGACTATTTATTACATTTATTATATAGGATAGATTTACCTATGTATGAACTTCACACCTGACATCCAGGACTTTCACAGCAAAGGAAAACCTGTGTCACCAAGGGTTTCTTACTCTATGAATCAATTTTTGTGAGTGCTGGCATCTGAACTCACAACCTACAAGCCCCAATTCATGAATGGGTGAGTGTCAGTATGCCAGCCTGGGGCATATTGAGCTGACAAGCAGTTTCCAGCACCTGAGATCGAGCCCCAAGTTTTGAGAAAATAAGAACAGATTGACATGCAGATGGTAGTACACAAATAAATATAGATCTTTATAGAGTGCCTGAGATGTCTATACATTATTCATTTAAATAGGCTACATTCCTACCAATATTTGGGTATTTTTAATGCCTCCATGTCATTTATATTATTGTTTTCATCCTTAATGAATTGTTAATTAAATCAACCACTGTCCCAAAACCATTGTGTCCATGTAATTAATAGTATTCTTTTAATGTGTCAAAAATATTCATGAAAATCCATCGGCCTCCTAAAATCACTCTAATTTTATAGCAGCATCATTCAGGAACAACTAATTCAACCTTGACATTCATAACCTTCCATCAGTATTCCTATGAATAGGAAGGAGACTATTAGGATCTCCTGCCATTTGTAGGGGTCAGGACCAGGCTTTGAACCCAGGGCCTATGTTGCAGTGTTGGCCTATGGCTTCCCTGGTAGCCCTCCAGCCTTCAGCAATGCCAGGTTTCCAACACTTTTCAGCCATGTCATTCAGACACAGGAAGATCACCTTGCAACGAAAACAAATGTAAAACCGGCAGCCATCTGAAAGTTGCAGGTTTTTATTCTTTGTTTCTGTGTTGTTTTATGTATTTATTTTTCCTGTCAGCATTTGTGCCCTGGGAACTCAGGTTTGGCTGTGGTTCCAGTGGCTGCACCCTAGCCTGGAGTGATCGATGCTGAGGCAGAGTTGCCATGCCCTGAGTTCAAGCTCTATGCTTGACAATAAATAAATAAATAAATAAATAAACACATTAAAATATTTTAAAAGTTATGAGGCTGCTTGGCTTGGAATTCATGCCATTTTTTTCTGCCAGTCCTGGGATTTGAACTCAGGGCCTAGGTACATCTACAGCACTGTGGGAGAAGGGGAAGCTCACCGTGCTGGTAGACAAGAAAGTCAGGCCAGTTCCTTGTGACTGAATTCAAGTCCTAGCTCTTGCAAAAATAATATTTGTATTCATTTTAAATACAGGATTCATATTTACATACACATGTTTACTGCATATTGCAGTTAGTGTGGTTATTCGTTTTATTTTGTGTTTTATTTATTTCCTATGTATTTTAGTGAGTATGATTACACACATAATCATTTTTACATCTTATTACATACAACATAGATTTGCCAATGTACTATACATCATTCCTGAGACCCAGGACTTTCACCGATAAGGAAGACAAATGGGACATTTGGCTTCTTCCACCAGGATTACTTAAGTTTTGGCAGTTCTGTGATTTGAACTCAGGGCCTAGAAAACCCACTTCATGAATGGGGCATGGGTCAATGTTAGCACACCAGTCTGATGCAAATGGAGTTTTCGGTCAAATTTGGCCCTAGGAGTGGCCAAGATATAAACGCATAGATGTGTAAAATGCAGTGTGTGTTTAATTACATATATATATGCATCTATAAACATATGCAGAGGGAGACAGATAGACATTTATGTAGATTCTAGTGTATAACTCTATATAAAGAGTGATGTCTATATCTTACTTTTATATATTCTGTTGCTACTAATTATTTGGTCTAAAATTATTCCTCCATTAATTAATCACAGTAGAAGATTTAATAAAATATTAATTAAACTAACCAATGACCTATATTTAATGCATACAATTTTATATTAGAAAGACTAGTTAACTAGTAATTCAATTAGCACATTTCAAACATTCTATTAGTGTTCCTAGAGATAGGAACCAGTTTCCTAGTATCTTCAGCCATGTGTATGTGGGAGTCCCAGGATCGAACTCAGGGCGCAGGTGTCAGGGTTAACCTCAGGCTTCACTGACAGCCCACCAGCTTCAGCCATGCAAAGTCATGTACAATTTTCAAGCCAAGTCAGTGAGACCCAGGATGTCGACTGTGCAAAAGAAACAAAGGTAAAACTGTTGTGTAAAACTTTCTGGTTTTTCCTCTTCCATTTTGATTTGTTTGTTTGTTTGTTGGCCAGTGCTGGGAGTTGAAATTGGGTCCTAGGATCCTTGGTTCATCTGTGGGTGTAAAACCTGCAACACAACCTAGGGTAATTAAGGCTGAGGCAGAGTTGTGACGAACTGAGTTCAAGCCCCGTGCCTGCCCCCCCCCAAAAGTTAAGGTCCTGGCTTGGAATTTGGGACATTTTATCTGCCATACCTGGGATTTGAAATCAGGGCCTGGGTAACTCTATTTTGCTGTGGGTAAAGTGGAAGCTCACTCTCCTTGAATAAAAGAAAGTCAAGAGCATTTCCTTGGGCATGAATTCTAGACCCAGGAGTGGCAATATTATATTTATATACATTTATAATATACATCATATATATGTATTTGCATAGGTATTACATATTGTACCTAGGAAACAATATTTTCACAGACAGCAGAACAGGTCAACATTGGTTTCTTACCCCACCTATTGTCTTTGGCACTGCTGGGATTTGAACTCAGGGCCTTGAATGCCCAACTCATCAAGGGATCAATGTAAGCACAGCAGCCTCAAACAAATTCACTGCCAGGGAGTTCCCAGGACCTAAGTTTAACCTCCAGGAGTGGCCAATATATAAATAGATAGATGCATAAATTGCTGCAAATACATATATATGCATGGAGAGTGTGAGAGAGAGATGTATATGTATATCACAGTGTATATTTAAATATATAAATATATTTATAGAATGTGAGATGTCTATATATCATTAAATTAAATGTAATACATTACTAATAATTATTAGGTATTAAATTATGCCTTCATTTAATGATGTATCATGGTTTAAGGCACAATAATGTGCTTCCTTGTGCAAAAGGAGCTCAGGGACAATGTCTAAGCTCACAGTTCAAGCCTCAGGACCTGCACCAAAAAAAAAAAAAAAAAAAAGAGCCAGTAACTCCATGTGTCTGTGTATGTGTAAATGTATTTCTATTGGTAAACATCCAGAGTTGCTATGAAGAAAGGAACCCAGCTAGGAAATTTGCTTTGAATAGAATGATTTCATAGCCCAGAGGGTGCTTTCAAGACAGTGCATGTTCCAGGGCTCCCCTCCCTGTTCCCAGTGTAGCCTAAGGGTTTCTTCACACCCCATGCTGCTGGAGGAAGTCTGCCTCTTTGTTAGAACAGGCAGTCAAAAGGCCTCACTCCCGTACAGCTCTCTAACAAACAACTCTATCCGGGCCAACTAGTTATGATGAGTGTGGGCAGGCTCTGAAGACCAGGAGAAAAAAGCCTCTTTGTACCCCAAGATATCTCTCTCCCCAGTGCTCTGTTTTGACAGGAAGCCTTCATTTGTGCCACCTCCAGGGACAGGCCAAGTTCCCTGCACTTATCCTGTCTTTGTTAGAATATGTTCCAGTGTTGAAACAAACTGCTACAATTAATTCAAGATTTATTCTGGCAGACAACAACTAGGGAGCTGAACCTAATGCAATGATTCATTATTGGCAATGGTGCCTCCCCAGGTTTTCCGAAGCTTGCTACATCTAAGCACATTTGCAAAATCACAATGTTCCCTGTTATGTAGGGCTGGTGGAGCTCATCAGGTTTGGAAACCTTTGACCTCTCCTAGTTGGGCCTTGGGTGACTAGGTTTCCAGGTTGAACACAGGGCCTGAGTACTGACCATGAGCTCAGAACAGAAGTTCAGTGTGTAGTAGGAAGACTCCTACTCAGGCAGGCAAACCCACCTATTCGTCTGGAGTGACAGAGCCCACCGCAGCAAAGTTAGTAACAAAGAAGCAACTTTATTGAGAAGGTTCCTACACTGACCGGCCAGGGCCACAGCACAGGCTAAGGAGCTGATACTGCCACCCTGAGCAGCCCTGACTCAGCACACAGCACTCCGTGAAGGACCTAGCACCCCAGGAAGGAATCTTCATAGAGCTGTATCCCACAAGCTGTCATTAGAATTAGGATGTTTTCATCAGTATCACCATTCCTTCAGAAAAGTGTCATGAACCACACAAGTTCACATCTAACAGTTTAGAAGGGTGGTTAGTCGGGGTGGGGGAGGAGGGTCATCAGACTCAGGGGTGGCACTCATAGGGTTGTGGGTACTGTCCTAAGATCTTTTCCTCAAGGCTAGAGCTCTACCACTTTGAGCCAAAGCTCAGAGTCTCACAGACTTCCTGCCAGGGCTGAGTTTTCAACCCACCAATGTCAGATCTCATCCCCTGAGCAGCTAGGGTGAGCAAGCAGCATCTGGTTCGATGGAGTTGGTTTGCGCTGTTAACCCCTGGCTGTTGGTTTGCAGCTGTTAACCTCAGGATAGATGGCAGCCGTCATCTTCAGATTCCCAGCTTGCTCTGTCATGACGTATTTAAAGTCCTGTTCTTGTATAGTTGCAGTTAGAACATTCTAACTTTTCTTTGGTGGTTGAGTGACAGCAGCACTTCCGGCTTTTTCTGTGCATGTGATAGTGTGGAAACTAATCCAGGGCTTTATACATACTAGGCAAGCACTCTACCACTGAGCCCCAGGAGTGACAAGTGTAGAAATATATATGTACAGATATATATGTATAAAATAAGAAAGACATCTGTATATTATTAAATTACACATACTATATTACTATCAATTATCCATAATTAAATTATTCCTTCATTTCTCATTGTTGAAAATACAATAATATATTTATTGAAAATTAGTCAATGTACTATGATTATTGTTTTTAAGTTTAAAATATAATCATATACTAACTACTAATGTAATTGTTACTTTTAAACATTCCATTCATATGGATGTATGTCAGAATGCATTTCTTAGGATCTCCCGCCATTCATAGGTGGCGGTCCCAGAATTTGAACCCTGGGCCTAGGTTGCTGGTTTTGGCTATGGCTTGCCTGATAACCCACCAAACTTCAGCAGTGTAAGGTCACATAGTCTTTCCGGGCCCTTTCATTTAGACCCAGGATGGTCACAATGCAAAGAAAAAAAAACAAAGTAAAACCACCTTCTGGAACTTCCCAGTTTTATCCTTATTTCCCCCCCCTTTCTCTTTTTTTCTTTTTTGTTGGTTGTGGGGCCAGAAATCTGGGTCTGGACACTGTTCCTCAACTATTCAGCTCAAGACTAGTGTTCTACCACTTGAGTCATAGCACCACTTCCAGCTTTTTGTTTATGTGGTGCTGAGGAATCGAGCCCAGGGCCTTATGCATGCAAGGAAAGCACTCTACTACTGGGCCATCTTCCCTGCCCTTCTCCTTTTGTTTTTTTTTTATCAGTCCGGAGATTTGAACTTGGGTCCTAGGATCTCAGAATGGGCTGTGGGTCCATTGGCTACACCCCAGCCTAGGGTGATAGAATCTGAGGCAGAAATGCCACAAGCTGAGTTCAAGCCCCGGGCCTGGACAAAATAACTTAAGGCCGTGACTGGGAATTTGCTCCATTTTTCTGACAGGCCTGGTATTTGAACTCAGGGTCTGGGTAACTGTGTGACACTGTGGAGGAAGGGAAGTTCACTGTTGTTGAAGACAAGAATTTCAGACCAGTTTCCAGGCTGAATTTAAGCACCAACACTGGGAAAATTAATATTCATATATGTGATCTTTTTACATACATGGGCTTACTCCATTTGACATTTATTACACTTATTTCTTCATTATTTATTTATTTAGTATTATTACATATATAACATTTATTTCATTTATTACATCTTATCACATGGATATATTTGCATATGGATTATACTTCATACTGAGACTCAGGATTTTTACAGAGAAGGAAAAAAAAAGTGTCAAAGTAGGCAGGATGACAGATATCAGCCACAGATGCCTAGACTGTAACACTTTTGTATGGGTGTCCTTGGGTCCCCTTGGTAGGGTGCTAGCCATGAGCCCAACAGTGAAGAGTCAGTAGCTAGGCCCTGAGTTTAAGGTTCATGACCGAGAAAAATAAACCAAAACAATTGTCTGCAGGAGAAAAACTCACTAGAGTTCAGTACATACATCATTTTGGCCCTGACATGGGGACATATCTGAGCCTAAGGTTCTCATCTGCACAATAATCTGTGGAGCTCTTACAAGGACCAGATGCACTCAGTACACCATTCCTCATATAAGACTCATGACATAGCTGTATCCCACACACTGTCATTAGAATTAGGATGCTTTAATCAGTGTCACCAAACTACACAAAGTTCTAATGATTTAGAGGGGTGGGTTTTTTGTAGGGAGGGGGTGGTGAGTCAGCCACGGGGATTCCACTGAAAGTTTGGGGGTACTGTCCTAAGATCTTTTGCTCAAGGCTAGAGCTCTACCACTTTGAGCCAAAGCTCAGAGTTTTGCAGACTTCCTGTCAGGGCTGGATTTTAAAACCACCAGTGTCTGATCTCAGCCCCCCAGTATCTTGGATGACAGGGCTGATTGAGCCAGAAGCATCTGGTTCCGTGTAGCTGGGTTGCAGCAGTTTACCTCTGGCTAAGTCAGGTTAGATTGCAGCTCTCAGCACCAGACTCCTAGCTTGCTCTACAATGATGTATTTGCAGTCCTATTCTTATATCTTTGCAGTCAGAACATTCAATTGTTTTGTTTTGGTGCCAGTCCTGCATCTTGAGTAAGTGTCTAGATACAGTCCCTAAACTTTTATGCTCAAAGCTAGTACTCAACTGCTTGAGCAACAGCATGACTCCTGGATTTTTCTGTGCAAGTGGTAGTGAGGAATGGAACCCAGGACTTTGTACATACTCAGTGAGCACTCTAACACTGAGCCCCAGGAGTGACAAGTGTATAAACAGATTAATGTGTAGATTGGTAGATAGAGATAGATAGATAGATAGATAGACAGATAGATAGATAGGTAGATAGATAGATAGATAGATAGATAGATAGATAGATAGATAGATAGATAGATAGATAGATAGATAGATATAAAACAAGAGATGTCTGTATATTATGAAACTGCATATATGATATTACTACCAATTATTGGCAATTAAATTGTTCCTTCCTTTTTTAAGTATCATGATTGAATATATAATAAAGTATTAATTGAAAATTAGTCAATGTAGAGTAATTGTGTATAATTTTAGAATATAATCATATACTAACTACTAATTTAAATGTTACTTTTATAACATTCTATTTGTACGGATGTATATCAGAATGTGTTTCTTAGAACCTCCCACATTCATTAGTGGCAGTTCCAAGATTGGACCTCCAGGTCTAAGTTGCTTGTTTCAGCTATGGCTTCCCTAATAGCCCATGAAACATTAGCAATGCAATGTCATGTACACATTCTGGGGCTTGTCATTTAGACCCAGGATGGTCACAATACAAAGGAATAAAAAAAGTAAAACCGCCTTCTTGAACTTCTCAGTTTTATCCTTCTCCTTTTTATTTATTTATTTTTTTGCCAGCTCTGAAATTTGAAGTAGGGTGGTAGGATCCAATGATCAGCTGTGGCAGAGATGCGAAGACCTGAGTTCAAGCCCTGTGCTAGGCCAAAAAAAAGTAATAATAACAATAAGACCCTGGTGAGGAAATTGCACCATTTTTTTAGCAGGCCTGGGATTTGAACTCAGGGTCTGGGTAACTCTGTGACACTATGTGTGAAGAGGAAAGCTCACCATCATTATAGACAAGAAATTCATGGGGCTGGGCAGTTGGCTCAGTGGTAGAGTGCTTGCCTTGCATGCATGAGGCCCCTGGTTCAATAACTCAGCACCACATAAGCAGAAAAAGCTGGAAGTGGCACTGTAGCTCAAGTGGTAGAGCGTTCACTCACCTTGAACTGAAGAGCTGAGGGACAGTGCTCATGCCCAGATTTCAGGCACCATGACTGGCAAAGAAAAGAAAAGAAAAGAAAAAAAGAAAAAAGAAATTCAGACCAGTTCCCAGGGTCTGAATAGATGCCCCAGCACTGGAAAAAATAATATTCATATATATGAGATCTATTTACATACATAGGTTCTACTGCATATGACATTTATTACTCTTATTTATTTAGTATTGTTACACATATAACATTTCCTTTATTATATCATATCTCATAGGATATATTTGCATATGGATTATACATCGTATTGAGACCCAGGACTTTCACAGAGAATGAACAAAAAGTGTAAAATTGGCTTCTTACTCCACAAATAAGTTTTTGGCCATGCTGGAATTTCAACTGAGCCTACATTGCCCAATCCATAAATGGGGTACAGTCTTAGCACACCAGCCTCCAGCAAACTGAGCATCCAGGAAATTCTAAGGAACTGTGACCAAGCCACAGTAGTGCTCAATTGATAAATGTGTAGATTGATATTATATATATATATATATATATACATATATATATATATATATATATACCTGCATCTATATGTATATATATATTTACACAGACTTACAAAGAGGGAATGTGAAGATGTTATTAAATTATATATATGTTATAACCAATTATTAGTTACTAAATTATGACTCCATTTAATGAAGTATCATAGTTAAATACTTACAACAGCATTAATTAAAAATTAGTCAATATCCTTAATCATACCTTGGTGCTAGAATGAAGATATATATCCAATAATTTTTGTGTGGCATTCTAAAATACAATCATGAATTAACGGCAAATTTAATTATTACTTTTATAACATTCCATTAGCATTCACATGAACAAGAATGAGTTCATCAGGATCTCCCTCCATTTGTGGGTGATAGTCATAGCACTCGAATTCCAGGCCTGGGTAGATTACTTTGAATGCAAAACATTGGAATGACACTGTGAAGATTTCAGATTGTCACAATTAAAATAAAGAACAACAAGAAGAAAAGAAAGCCAAGTGTCAGTGGCTCCTGCCTATAATCCTAACTCCTCCTGAAGCTGAGATGTAGAGAATGTCAATTTGAATGCATCCAGGGTAAAAAAGTCCAAAACACTCTTCTTTCTAAGAGATCACAGGGGGGAAAAAAACCATGAGTGGGGCTGTGGCTCAAGGGCAGAGTGCTATCCTTGAGTAAAAGGAGCTCAGGGACAGGGCCTAGGCTCATAGGACAACCCTGGACCTTCCTCAACCCCCCCCCAAATAAAGGAGGCAATAACTCCATGTCTCTGTGTATGGATGGATGATGGGCATTCAGCAGGTTGCTCATGTCCATCCCCCCAACCTGGGCAAGTCCTCAGAGAGTCCTAAGTCTGAGCCAGCACCTTGAACAAAGCATCCTTCTCTGCCATTTAATAACTGAAGCCCCCCCCCCCCGGCTTTGCCTGGGCAGTGCAACAAGTGCCTTATGTTCTGGTTGAGATGTCCCATCGGGACACCTAGCAGCCAGCCACTGCCTCCAGGGAGACCACAGTTCCTAGGCTGTAGGAGTTGTCAAAGTTTCTGGCTCCATATTCTCTATCCCTCTGTAGAATATGTGAGCCTACTTCTCTGGGGCCTGGTGGCTATCCCTCATTCACCATTCCTCATTGCCGAGTCACATCCTGGTCCCAAATCTTGGCAAAGATATGAAATAGCCAGCGATTCCTGCACCAAAAGGGGTAAGCCAATAAATCCCGCCCTCATAGTTCCTGTCAGAAGTGAGCCTTGGGCTGTGAATGTGGCTTAGTGGTAAAGTGCTTACTTAGCACGCACGAAGCCCTGGGTTTGATTCCTCAGTATCACAGAAACAGAAAAAGCCAAAAGTGGCACTGTGGCTTAAGTGATAAGAGTGCTAGCTTTGACAAAAAGAAACTCAGGAACATGCCCAGACTCTGAGTTCAAGCCCCAAGACTGGCAAAAAAGTGAGCCTGGTGAGACATATTCTTCTGGTACTCATAGGAGAGCCAAGGTTAGAGGTAAGAGGTAGGGTAGAGGACAGTTGCTGGTGGCTCACACCTGTAATCTTAGCTACTCAGGAGGCTGATATCTGAGGATCACAATTGCAAGCAGGAAAGTCTATATGAGACACTTATCTCCAATTAATCACCCAAAAGTCAGAAGTAGAGCTGTGGTTCAAGTAATAGAGTGCTAGCCTTGAGCACAAAACCTCAGGGATAGTATCCAGGCTATGAATTCAAACCCTAGGACTGGCAAACACACACACACACACACACACACACACACACACACACACACCAAGCTAGAGCATTTGCCAGTCAGCCTGCACAAGTTCCATCTCTAGCAACACACACACACACACACCAAGCTAGAGCATTTGCCAGTCAGCCTGCACAAGATCCATCTCTAGCAACTCAATATTAAAAAAAGAGGGAGAAGGGAAGGAAAGACTGGCTCCTGGAGGTGATATAACTAGTGCCAAAATTCCACAGGAGTTCTAAGATGTGGAACAAGATAGAGAGCCTCAGGCAGAAGGTACAACATGCACAAAGTTTCCTGAGGTGTGGTGTAGAATAGGTGGTGTGGGTGGAATGAATGTTCTGTGGCTTCACACAAGTCCTGCAGGACATTCAAGGCTGGGTCAAGGTTTGTACTTGAGCCACAGGGAGGGCAGAGGGTGGAGGTCCCAGAATGGGGCTAAGGGGGAAGATGAGCTTGGCTTTTCACCATGGACCCCAGCAATTTCCTGTGGCTGGAAGACTATTTTTCACAGCTCCTTACCCTCAGGCCTCCTTTACATGGAGGAGTCAGGGCAAATGCAGGGAAGAACACTTGCTTAAGAAAAGCTTCTAGCCCAATGCTACTGGTGGCTCAACCCCTGTAAATCCTAGCTACTGAAAAGACTGAGATCAAAGTCATGGGTCAAAGCCAGCTCAGGGGAGGAAAGTTAGTGAGACTCTTCTTGCCGATGGACTACCAAAAGCCAGAAATGGAGCTGTGGCTCAAGTGGTAGAGTGCCAGACTTGAAGCAAAAATTAAAGAGACCGGAGCCCAGACCCTAAGTTCAAGCCCCAGTACTGGCATAGAAAAAATAAAGAAAAGCTTTCAGGAGTTCCTAGTCCACTGTGGTGAAAGTCCAAATCAGTTGGGTGCTGCTGGCTCATGTTTATCCTTCTAGCTCCTCAGGAGGCTGAGATCTGAGGATCATGGTTCAAAGCCAGCCTGGGCAGGAAAGTCCAGGAGACTCTGATCTCCAATGAATCACAGGAAAACTGGAAGTGGTACTGTGGCTCAAGTGGTAAGCTGAAAAGCTGAAGGGACAGTGCCCAGGCCCAGAGTTCTAGCCCCATGAGCAACACCTGTCCTGCTTGAACCTCACTCTGTGGCTCTAGGCAGAGTAATTTCCAGTGGGCCCCTAAGGGTCTCCCAATATCTACATGTCTTACAAGTCTTGAAAGCACCACTCTTTGGGAACCTTTGCCTACAGAGCGGGCCAAAGTATCAGAGAAGGATTTAGCCTTGGGGCACGGAGGACATGGGCCAGAATGGCATCAGAATGGCAACTGTCATGGGTGCAGTGTGGATCTGAGCAGTAAGTCAACATTTCAGACCAGGTTTCTGGGCCAGGAGGGGCAAGATCTGCAAGATGGCACAGCAGGTAATGCCTACTCACGGGGGCAAATTTGTCAAGCACACCTTGGGTGGGTGTTGAGTTGGGCTCATGAAAGACTCGTAGGCTCAGGAATCCACAGGTGGCTGGCTGCTGCTTGTAGCAGTGGCTATCCCAAGAGTCCCAGGGCTCAGAGCCCTGCTTTCCTCAACAATGTTCAGCGGCAGATGAAGGTCTGCAATCATGCACCGAGTAAAAACGTGTTCTTCCCTTGGTCCTGTACCCTATGCATGGATGGAGGTGCCGGTTCCATGGAATTTACTGCTATGGCCCAGACCCCTCAGCCCGAGAAGGAGTTGGGGAGAAATAACTTATGTGTCCAGAATTTACTATGACTGTGCCTCTCGACTGCCCCCAGTTCTAGCTCAACTCATCATTACAACCTACCTGTGTGTGTGTGTGTGTGTGTGTGTGTGTGTGTGTGTGTGTGTGTGTGTGTGTGTGTGTGTGTGTGTGTGTGCATGGGCACATCTTGGTACTAGGGCTTGAACTCAGGACCTGGGCTCTGTCCCTCACTTTTTCATTCAAGGCTAACAACTCTACCACCTGAGGCAGAGCTTTTCTTCCAGCTTTCAGGTGGTTACTGGGAAAGGAGAGTCTCACACACTTTAGAAAAGTGAGCTGGTGATAAGAAATGTACTCATTACCTTGCCCATGTAATTGTAACCCCTCTGTACAATATTTTCACACACAAAAAAAGATCCTACTGATACCAGAAAAAAAAAGAAAAGAAAAGTGAGCTGGGCTGCCTCTGAATGCCAATCCTTAGATCTCAGCCTCCTGAGGAGCTAGGAATATGAGAGCATGAGCTATTAACATCTGGCCACATTTTCCTTCTTGGCTAAGACAGTGTACCTCTCTCCCAGCCTAGCTCCCATCTACAGCTAACCTTCTTCCTCCTCCCCCTTCTCCTCCAGGCTTCAGAGGAAACATACCCTCCGGTGAGAACATAGTAATAGGATATTTGGCAGGTTTGAGCTTTATGTTCTCCACACAGTCAAGGGCTGCTGGGAGCTGATGTGGAGATCAGAGATCTAGGCCAGGGCAAGTAGACAGCTGTTAGAACAGAAGACAGTATGAAGAGACATCCTTGCAGCTGGATGCCAGTGGCTCATGCCTATAATCCTAGCTACTTAAGGCTGACACATGAGGATCAAGCAAGATTCAAAGCTAGCTTGGGTGGGCAGACTCTTATCTCCAATGAATCACCAAAAAGCTGAGAAGTAGAGCTACTGTAGTACAACTGGTAGACCATGAGCCTTCCACAAACAAGCTAAAGGATACCACCTAGGCTCTGAGCTCAAGCCCTGGTAAACACACACACACACACACACACACACACACACACACACACACTAACATCCTTAGCAGGTGCCAGTGTCTCATACCAGCAATCCTAGCTACTCAAGAGGCTGAGCTCTTAAGATGGCAGCTTGAAGCCAGCCCAGGCAGAAAAGTTCGTGAGACGCTTATCTCCACTAAACTACTAAAAAAGATGAAATGTGAGCTGTGGTTCAAGTGGTAGAGTGTTAGATTTGAGCAAAGGAAACTCAGTGCCTAGGCCCTGAGTTCCAGCTCTTAGAGATTTTTTTTTAAAAAAGACACTTTCACCTCCCCTCCCGCCCCCGCCGTCAGGCCCTAAATCCAGATATTGGTCATCCTAGATCTCACTTCCACTCTTGCCACTTCTACAGCCCCACCACAAGTGGCCTGTTTCTGGCCAGCTCTGTGTTAAGATGTGAACGTACACAATGGGGGCCTACCAAGGTCAAGGCTAATGCCTAGAACATTGAGGTATTGGCCATACCAGTCTCTCCTACCCCAATTCCCTGGCCCTGGAATCTAAAGTCTGTGCCTCAGTGTTCTGGGCATCCAGAATTCTCTAGAAGGATTTGAGAGGCCCAGCTAAGGCTGGAAGATTGACTTGCCTGCGATAATGTATGTTGACATTTCCTAGACACCAACAGACACTTCCAAGCCATCTTGGCCTCACCTCCAATGTAGCCCGGAATCCTTCTTGCTTGGGTGGCCTTCAGTCCCCTATGAAGCTGGAGTTGGCCAGAGCCACTGGCAACTCCCTTCCCCCACTCACTGCCAGCCTGCTGAGAGGGACATGCAGCCAGAGGTCTAGAAGAGGAAAAGGGCAGGACATCCCATGTCTAAGTTCCCCACCCACAGACAGGCAATACTTTATTGCAGCTGGCCTGGCTGACCCAGAATCCCCTGCAGGAGGCCAAAGATTTGGACATCTGGACTTGGGCCCCAAAGAAAAGTTTGAACTCAGGTCTCTGGCAATTTAGGACTCATTGTAGACCCAGATAGGAGGCTATAGGCAAGGGTGGTGTGGAGAAGGACCACCATCCGAGGTCAGAAAGAGGCAGACAGTCACCCAGGAAGCGGACAGAGAAAGATGAGGAAAATACACACACACACACACACACACACACACACACACACACATACACACACACACACACACACACACAAATATGGCACTGGTGTCTCACACCTGTCATCCTAGCTACTCAGGAGGTTGAGGTCAAAGCCAGCCAGCCAGCACAGAAATGTCTGTGAAACTCTTATCTCCAATGAACCAACAAATAGCCAGAAATGAGCTGTACCTCAAGTGTTAGAGCACCAACTTTGAGCACAGAAGCATAGGAACTTCACCTAGGCCCTGAGTTCAAGACCCAGGTCTTCTACATCCAAACACACAGACACAGACACACACAGACACACACACGAACACACAGACATACACACTGGTAGCCCAAAGCCTCAGCAGTCCCTGAGCACCCTGAATATTCCACCCCAGAGATGATGGCACTACCATCATAGACCAACTGTAGACAAAACTCAGAGCCTCTCACATGTCTGGAATGGTTCACAACACATCATGGCATTTCTACTGTACAGTTATGCAGAAAATTCAGCTACCTTTTGTTTGGTTGTAGGTTATGGAGTTTGAGCTTTGGGCCTGCCAGCAGGGCCTCAGCTCTTCAGATGAAGTTGTGTGTTCTACCACTGGAGCCACAGCACCACATCCAATTTTCTGGTGGTTCATTGGAGATAAAGTCTCACAGACTTTCCTGCCGAAGCTGGCGTTGAACCGTGATCCTTAGATATCAGCCTCCTGAGTAGCTAGGATGACAGTTGTGAGCCACTGGCTGTGCCCGGCTACAACCAACTTCTTTTTTTTTTTTTTTCAGCTTTCTTTCTTTCTTTTTTTATTGTGAAAATACTGTACAGAGGGGTTACAATTACATGGGCAAGATAAGCAGTACATATCTTATCAAGCATTGTAGCCTCCTCCTTTGTTTCCCCTTCCTATCCCTTCCCAGCTTTCCCCTATCCCTTAACCAACCCTTCCCCCCCCGCCCACGAAAGTTGTAAAGTTCTTTTTTGATATGACAACTTGTACTTCTCATTGATGCAAGGGTCAGCCTGTATACTTACTTAAATGACTTGTTTTTTCCCCTTCCCCTCCACAAATTATACCACAATTAAATACAGTGAAAGCAGGGGTTGTACTGTGGGCAAGGGACATACAAAGCAACAAAGAAATAATCTTATAAATGTGTTAGAAACAAATGCTTGAAAGAAAAAAAAAACATTTAAATATAAACCTTAGGGTTCATTTTCCTAACATCACCTTATCTAACCTTTTCTGCTTGACTCATATATATACTAAATATTGCAAATAAAGGAAACCATGGGACCTAAGTTTCTTTGGGCTTGGCTTACTTCACTTAATATAATTTTTTCCAAGTCTTTCCATTTCCTAACAAATGAGGCAATGTCATTCTTTCTGATGGAGGCATAGAATTCCATGGTGTATATATACAACATTTTCTTGATCTATTCATCTACTGAGGGGCATCTGGGTTGGTTCCATATCTTAGCTATGGTAAATAATGCTGTAATAAACATAGTTGTGCTGGTAGCTTTAGTGTGGTCTTGTTTGTAAACATTTGGGTAAATGCCCAAAAGTGGGATTCGTGGGTCATAGGGGTGATCTATGTGGAGTCTTTTGAAGAACCTCCATACTACTTTCCAAAGTGGTTGAACAAGTTTACACTCCCACCAACAATGAAGTAAGGTTCCCTTCTGTCCACATCCCCTCCAGCATCTGTTGTTATTAGAGTTCTTGATTTTTGCCATTCTAACTGGGGTGAGGTAGTATCTTAATGTTGTTTTGATTTGCAACCCTACTACTATCTCTTGCAAGCAAGGAAGGGGTATCTTTCTTTCATGTTTGGTTTTTGTTTTTTATTTTGGTTGAGGGGCTTGAACTCAGGGCTTGGTTACTGTCCCTGATGTCTAATTTTCCTCAAGGCCAGTGCTCTACCATTTGAGCCACAGTGCCACTTCCAGTTAGAGATTGGAGATGAGTATCTGGAGGGACTTTCCTGCCTGGCTGGGAAATGAGATCCTCTGGATCTCAGCCTCCTGAGTGGACAGGAAGACACATGTGAGATGACAGGTGTGAGCCATCGGCTCATGGTTTAAGGTGTCTGAAGGACTAGACACCTTAAGCCAAAAATGGCAAAAACTCCCATTCTCTTGGATTGGAAAAATTAACATTTTGAAAATGGCAATACTTCCCAAGGCTATCTACAAATTCAATGTGATACCTATCAAAATTCCAACCTCATTCTTCAAGGAAATAGAAGAGGCAATCCAAAAATTCATATGGAACAATAAAAGACCCCGAATAGCAAAAACGCTCCTCAACAGAAAGAACCCTGCTGGAAGAATATCAATACCAAATTTCAACCTCTACTATAAAGCCATAGTAATCAAAACAGCTTGGTACTGGCACAAGAACAGACCTCAGGACCAATGGAATAGAATTGAAAACCCAGAAATGAACCTAAAGAACTACAGCTATCTAATCTTTGATAAGGGAGCTAAAAAAATAGAATGGAAGAAAGACAGCTAAAAAAATAGAATGGAAGAAAGACAGCCTCTTCAGTAAATGGTGCTGGCAAAATTGGTTAACTACTTGTAGAAAACTAAAGCTAGATCCTTATATATCACCCTGCACCAGAATCAACTCCAAATGGATCAAAGACCTCGGAGTCAAAGCAGACTCTCGGAAAACATTACAGGATGGAATAGGAGAAACCCTAGGTCTCCTTGGCGCAGGCCAAAATGTTCTTAATAGAGACCCAGAAACACAACAAATCAAAGAAAGGTTGGAGAAAAGGGATTGCATGAAGTTGCAGAGCTTTTGCATGGCAAAGGACATAGCTAGCAAGACCAATAGAAAGCCTACGGATTGGGAGAAGATCTTCACTGAGCCATACAATGGACAAGTGTCTCATATCTAAAATATACTTGGAACTCAAAAAATTAGATCCCCCACCAACAAATCCTCAAAGAAACAACTGCCCAATAAATAAGTGGGATAAAGACTTAAAGAGAAACTTTTCTGAAGCAGAAAGAAGTATGGCCAATACACACATGAAGAAATGCTCAACCTCCCTAGCCATAAAAGGAGTACATTTCTTATCAAGCATTGTAGCCTCCTATGCAGCCACCTTCTTATACCAAGGGAAAACCCAACTCATCAAGACACAAACCAAATGTAACCCTACACTTCAGACTTTGTCACCAGCATCCAAAACCATTCTTCCATGGATGGAGAGCATATAATTGACAATACCATTCCACCCCAGATCCCATTCACCCACTCCCTGTCTGCCATAGCCAAAACCTCTGGAGTTCTTGGTAAGGCACCACCTACCCTGCTTTGGCTTCACACTGGGGTAAACCTGGGGACTTATTAGAAATGTCTGTACTGTGAGGTCAGCATCTGGTCTCAGAACCACAGAAACACTACTACTTCACCATCTCTTGCAAGCAAGGAAGGGGTGTCTTTCTTTCTTGTTCGGTTTCTGAATTTTTTTTTGTTTTGTTTTGGTTGAGGGGCTTGAACTCAGGGCTTGGGTACTGTCCCTGATGTCTAATTTTCCTCAAGGCCAGTGCTCTAACACTTGAGCCACAGTGCCACTTCGGGTTGGAGATTGGAGATGAGGCTCTGGAGGGACTTTCCTGCCTGGCTGAGAAATGAGATCCTCTGGATCTCAGCCTCCCGAGTGGGCAGGATGACAGGTGTGGGATGACAGGTATGAGATGACAAGTGTGAGCCACTGGCTCATGGCTTAAGGTGTCTAGTCCTTCAGAATTTCCACCTAGTCCTTCTCTAGACACTACCACCTAGACACCCCTCTACCTCCTTCAGGGAAAGCAAAGGGAGGCTAGAATCTGGGTGGGGTCATGGGGATTAAAGGGCCCACTCCACATCACTAACCCCCTCTAAGCTCCCATCTGCCTCCTCTGGATTGCCTGGTCTTCCAGGGTGGATCAGACCCACAAGGAGTTCTGGGGCCTGCCCTATGTCCCCGTGCCCCACCCAACCGATACCTGAGGACTTCTTGGGCCAGCTGCGCCATGTCCCGGTGGAAGACGTTGGGAGGGTTGCTGATAACCAGGCCCAGGGGTACCCAGGGCAGAAGGAGTGTCCAGCTCCCCTCTGTCAAAGGAGACACAAAGCACAGATGGATCTACTAAGAGATTCAGTGCATCTACCTGTCACGAAAGGTCCCTGGGAGAAGTGTTTTATGGTGACAGCCCTGGGGCCTGACCTCAGGGCCCGGCACTGTCCCTGACTTTCTGTGTCTACAGGGGAGTGCCCTTTCACCTGAGCCATGGTGCCACTTCCAGCTTTTACTGTGTATGCAGGACCTAGGAATTGAACCCATGCTTTCCTGTGTGCTAGGCAGCTCTACCTCTAGGATGCAATCCCAGCCCTGGATAGCTGTTCTTCTGTGATCCCTCGGGCCTGTCTTGGGACAGTCTCGCACATCTATACCAAGTCTCTCACCAGCAGCCCTGGCTGGAAATGAACACGCTCTGCTATGTTGCCCATCATCTGTAGCACCTTTGTTGTCTGTGCTTCCTACAGATCCTCCTTGTTAAGCAAGACCCCTTTTCAAGTGCTGTCTCCAAGAAGCCCTTTCTGATCACCTTGGAAAAGCTGGAGCCTCTCCGCTGTGCAGGCTGCCAGCCTTGTCAGACTCTGCCCTCCAGCCAGTGTGTGTTGAGAATGCATGAAGGGGAAGGCCTGGATTCCACCACCGGATTTCTGAAGGCCCTGATACACCACCCAGGGGCAGGTGTTGTATCACACTCCGTGAGAGGGGCTCGAGGACTGGGCAATCTGTGGGCAACATGACAGGGCCATTTCTTTTTGTGGGCTTGAACTGAGGATCTGGGAGCTGTTTCTCTGAGTTTTATTGCTCATGGCTGCTGCTCTACCACTTGAGCCACAGCTCCACTTCTGGCTTTTTGGTGGTTCCATGGAGAGAAGTGTCTCTCTCGCTTTCCAGCTTATGGCTGGCTTTGATCCTTGATCCTCAGATCTCTGCATCCCAAGTCACCAGGATGTCAGGCTTGACCCTGAGCCAGAGGTGACGGGCACCAAAGGCTTTTTGGTTTTTGTTTGCTTCCGTTTATCTCCTGTGAACTAGCAAGCCCAAGTTAAAATAATCAGTTACAGGGGATCAAATTCCTCCCCTAGGTCGGTTAATCCAGGCAGATAAAATGTCTTTGGAAAAGGCTAGTCTGAGTTGGCTTAGGGATGTTTGTGTGTGTGGGTGTTAGGGATACCTATCCTCATCTACGTGATGCCTCCTCCTCCCAGCAGGGAGTGCATCCAGGATCCTGACCCCAAGGGAGGTGGATGAGGGAGGGTACCTAAGGTCACATCCAGGGGGATGATCCGAATTCTGTCCTGCACTGATAAAGCCTGGACAGATAAAGGAGAGAAGGAGAGGGTTATTGGAACAAGAAAGTGAGCCCCTACCTTTGGCTACATGTACCAGCAAGAAAACTGAATACATCTTTCTTGGTAGTCAGAAAAAAGATGTACACTATTCATTTATTTTATGTTTGTGTTAGTCCTAGGGCTTGGATTCAGGGCCTGGGTGTTATCCCTTAGCTTCTTTTGTTCAAGGTTGAGGCTCTACTAACTGAGCCTCAGCACCACATCTGGCTTTTTTGTGTGTGGTTTTGGGGAGCTAGGTGGTTTATGGGAGATAAGAATCTCCTGGACTTTCCTGCCCGGGCTGCTCTGAGTCACATCCATCAGATCTCAGCCTCCCAAAGAGCCAGAATGATGGGTGGGAGCCATGAGCTCCTGACTGCCGCCATCCATTTATAATCCCTTAGGCCCAGAGCCAGGCTACCTATACTACCCCTCCTTGTTGGGAGTAGGAAGCAGACATGAGTGGGTTTGATACTTCAACAACCTACCTATCTTTGAGCATTGTTCTGGGTCAGTCTGATGGAGGCTTCGTCCTTATCCACAGCAATGACATGGCTCTGTCACAAGAACAAATGTCCCCCCGGGAGGCGTCAGGTCTGTGGTCTTTCCTCTGAACCCCGCCACCCTAACCAAAACGACACTCCCCAGCAAAGCGTAGTACACACAGAGTGTTTTTATTGTCTTATACCCAGGGTCTCGTCAGATACGTGGGGGTATAGGTCAGAGGCCCGGAATTGTGCTGGCAGGGGGACAAGGCGACACCTTCTCATCCACTTTCCTTCAACAGTGTAGCAGAGGGATGTGGGCAAGGACTGATGGGATAGACAATGAATAACCATCACGGTCTAGCCAGGGCACAGAGGGGCTTACCTCAAGGGGCTGGTTCAACAGGCTGGGCAAACAGCTCCTGACCCACAGCCCACCTCCAGAATGAGAGGGCCACCTTGGGTTCCAGCCACATGGGAATGCTGGGCCACCTCCTCCAGCATTCTACCAATTCCTGCGAGAGAGAAAGAGAGAGGGAGAGAGAAGAGACAGAGAGGGAGAGAGAGAGACAGAGGTCCAGAATTACACTTAAGCCAGGTGCCGGTGGCTCGGACCTATAATCCTACCTACACAAGAGGCTGAGATGTGAAGATGGTGGTTCATAGCTGGCTCCAGAGGAATGTCTGTGAGACTCTTATCCTCAAAGAACCAACAGAAAACCGGAAGTGATGCTGTGGCTCAGGGGGTAGAGTACTAGCCTTGTTCTGAGGAGCTCAGGGATAGCATCCAGGCCCAGAATTCAATCCCCACAAATGACAAGAAGTGGACTTCCCACACAAGAAGGGACTGAATAACACACAGGGTCCTAGGAAGCCTGGCAGAGAAATCAGGCCAAGATTCCTCTCAGCTGGGGTCATGAGTAGGTCACCTGGCTTCTCCATGACTCATTTTCCCCAGCTGGAAAAATGAATAGAGTGAAAAATCCCTTCCGCATGGGGACAGGGTAATGATGAAAGGCAGCCATGTTTTGTTTCATAATCCCACACCTGTTGCTTGATTAATAACAGACCCCATCTGAGCCCTTTCCCGGCAACTTCCTGTCATATGCTCACAGAATTGTTGAGAACTGTATCTGACACCTGCTCCCTCTGTGCCTGGCCCTGCTCCAGAGACACCTCTGTATTAGTCCCTTATTTACTCACAACTGTCCTATGAGGAGACTTAGGTCCAATGGTGGACATCCAACCCAGAGCTTCACCTGTGGTCAAGAATCGGCTGCCGTGAACTAAGAGTTTGGGACAATCCATCTAAAATGATGACTGAGCAGGGCACTAAATGTCTACCACCACCACTACCTCCCCCCACCCCCCACATACACACAAACACACCTCCACCATCCTTTGCAGGCAAAGATGTTTTACTTTCTTTCTTTTTGTTGGTTGTGGGGCTTGAACTCTGGGCCTGGGTTCTATCCCTGACCTCTTCAGCGCAAGTCCAGCACTCTACTACTTGAGCCACAGCACCACTTCCGGTTTTCTGGTGCTTTATTGGAGAGAAGAGTCTGAGGGTCTTTCCTGCCCAAGCTGGCTTTTACCATGATCCTAAGATTCAGCTCCTGAGTACTTAGGATGAGAGCCATGAGCCACTGGCACCCGGCCAAAGAGGCTTTTCTATGCCTGTCATCCTATCCCCTCAGGAGACTGAGATCTGAGGACTGCACTTGGATGCAACCCTTGGCAGCAAAGTCATTGAAAACTCTTATCTCCAATTAAACACCCAAAAACCTTGCAAGTGGAGCTGTGGCTCAAATGGTAGAGTGCTAGCTTTGAGCATGAAACCAGGGATGGGACCCAGGCCCTAGTTTTAAGCTTTTTCTAGCATAGACACACCCAAGAAAAGGAAGCAGGTGAGCACACGGGAGTTCAAAGCTCACACACAATACTCAAGACTCACAGAATAGACCCCATCCTGCTCTGAGTCTCTAGATTCTATGTACTAGATCATGGCAGGCTGAGATGGGACTGACCATGCACCAAGTCAGGACATTCAAGTACAATCCATACTGAGGATCCCATGACCTCATCAAGGACTCAAGATCTCTCACTGTCCTGCCTTGACACTGGGCAGTCAGGTGAGATCTAGTTATCCAAACAAAGGATATGGGAATGAATGAATTTCTCAGCCAAGGGATGCAGACTGGAGGGCTCTAGGTCCCTCTCTCTCAGGGAGGAGAAAGGGGCTGATCCATCTCAGGAATGTTCCTGGGTTGTGAGTATCCTCAAAGAAACAACCCTGCTCCCACCCCAGTGCCTCCTGATTTCCCACTAGCCTCAACCTTCAGTCGGCCCCTCCCACATCTGCCATCTAGACTAAAGGGTGAGCCAGCAAAGAGACCCACCTCTACCTCTGAGAATGGCAGTCAGGGGGCCGTAGAATCCCCTAGAGGAAGTCTGGGGGCAACACGGGTCTGACTCTTGCCCTCATTCCCTGGGTGTCCTGTTCCAGTGGCACGCTTACCTCTGTCTCTGGTCGAGGAATGAACACTGGGGGTGTCACCTTCAGATTGAGCCAGCAAAAGTGCCAGTGCCCATGGATGTACTGCACAGGCATCCTGCAGTGGACGACAGCCAGGTTTTCAATGGTGAAACCAGAGTGCCAGGACTTTTAATAGCCATGTGGCTGGGTCGAAGATTCTATCACTGATGGTCTAGGCCTGAGTCACTGGATCTGGGATTGTCCTCCCTCTTCATCTCCCTGCTAATCCCTTGCCACCCCCCTCTAGACACTCCCTCAACCTATACCTCCCTAGCGCTTGGACAGTATCTTCTTATCTGACCAGAAAATAAACTCCATGAGCCAGGGGAAATTGAAACTCTGTGACCCACCCTGAGTCCTAGGGTCTACCCGAGGCTACTTCCCTCTGCAGTCAGCGACCACTCAGATTTGTATGTCATGAAGTTGCTGATGTCATGAATGGGTCAGTGGCTTGGTCCTACACACTAGCTTTAGGCTCTGGAACTGTCCCCACAGAGATTGTGAATGGTTGGCTCCCTTGATCTAGGGACTCCAAACCAAGGCTTGCATGCTCCCTTCTTCCTTCCTTTCCTCCTTTTCTCCCTCCATCCTTCCCTCCTCTCTTTCTCTTTCCTTTCTTTGTGTCACTCCTGGGCATGAACTCAGAGCCTGGGTGCTGTCCCTGAGCCTTTTTACTCAAGGCCAACAGTCTACAGCTTGAGCTGCTAATCCACTTCTGGCATTTTCTTTTTGGTAGTCAGTTGGAGATAAAGAGTCTCAAGCCTCCTAAGTAGCTAGGATGACAGGTGTGAGGCACCAGCATCCAGCTCAAACCAAGATTTCTTCATGTGCTGTGGAACCAGCACTGGAACCTTTCATCGTGTATGACTCCAACTCTCTCTCCCCCAGGAACTGGCACACACTGTAACGTTTTGTTAGATAAATAGATGAGCATCTGTCTATGACAATACTACAGAAAAGTCCCATCCAACTCAGGTAAGCATCCTGGGTGGGGGTAAAGCCTGATGTAGCTCTCCCACAGTTCTCCCTCCTCCCTCTTCCCACCCTCCTGGTGCCACCGCACTTAACTCTTTTGGTTCCAAGGACGTGAGCCATGTACTCACTGTATTCTGGGGTCTCTAGGATGACTATCTTCTCAAAGATCTCTGTCCAGCCACTGACCAGCTGTATGGCACTCTATTCCCCACTCAGCTGTGAACAAGGTTGTCCTGAGTTGAAAGCTTGGCTCAAGGGGCCTCCTCTGCACTCCCTAGTGCCAGACTGGATGGTCCACCATATCCGGCCCCCAATTTTCATGTTGCAGAAAAGGATCCCTGAGGCATCCTGGGTCTCTGAATCTCCCAGAGTCCAGTACAGGTCCTGGGAATTGTCTCTGCTCACAGCAATCAGGCTGCAGATGGCAAGGTCACAATCTCTGCTCCCCACAACATTCTCGAATGTAGTGATCACCCTAGAGAGAGCCGGAGGAGAATCGGCAGCTGCTGGAGAAAGGCAGTCAAGGCACGGCGTGCATATCAGGAGACCATTTGGCTCCGCAACTCTGCTTGTGCTGCTTGAATATCATTGTTTGGTGGCTGAAATGGTCCTTCTCATTTGACCCATTATCCCAAGCATTAGTAGAAATTGCCAGCTTCAAGGAAAAAACCCTGGAAAAGCTGGCATTTCAACTTGTCCCAATCAAACTTAAAGGGTTCCAAAGTCAGTGGTCCCCTTTTCCTTCCAGACAGCCTACAGTAGGTTACAGAAAATGGCATTCAGAGAGCCCTAGCTAACAGCCATGTCCTGATACCAAGCAGGCTCCAGCAGGGGCAAACACTTGCCTACCATTGCCTAGCTGGAAACAGCCCAGGAGGGACACAGATTGGAGTCTGCAGGACTCCAGGTAGGACTACCCACCAGTGCACTGCCCCTAGAGTGAATCCACGCCACCACTGGGGGACGGAGCCCCCTCCCCAGATGCCCACTTACATGGTCAATACCCTGGGTAAGATTCTCCTCTCATCCTCAGTCGTGGTGAACCATCTGCTATGTCACACCGTTCATCACTTCCCAGACCCTCCTAGATTCACAGCCCCTGCCCTACTACCTCCCATCTAATTCCCTATTTATGTTTGGCAGACTCATTCCCAACCTTGAATTAGCTCCAACTATACACACCAGAGCAGACTGTCTGGCTGGAAGAGTGCGGCTGTGATCACAGTAGCCTCATGAGCCTTCTGGCTAAAGACAGAAGGGCAGGTGTCCACTCTGGTCTGCGGTTCACACAGGCCTCCTAGAAGAGACCCACGCAGGTCCAGCAGCTACTGTGGGCTGCAGAAAAGGGGAAGAAAGAGGTGGAAAGGAACATCTACTGAGACCTTCTCTAAAGGAGCCATGAAACGGTGAAAGAGAAAACAAAAATTATGGCTGGGCTCATACTGGACATTAATTGAAAAAGAATAACAAATACACACATACACACAAATAAAATGCTTTTGCTCTTTTTAGACAAGGTGACTGTACAATGAGAAAGATTATATCTCTCTCTCTCTCTCTTTCTCTCTCTCTCTCTGTCTCTTTCTCTCTCTCTCTCTCTCTCGCACGCACACACACGCACACACACACACACACACACACACACACACACACACACACACACACACACACACAGATTCAGAGCAGTGTCTCTCCTGAGTTTGTTGGTTTCTCACCTGGGCAATGTACTAGCTGGAGCACAGGGGTTCCCTTGTCAGAACCAAGGGATCTCACCCAAGGGGAACAATGCTCTCATAATGCAGAAGGGCCAGACCCTTCCCATTGGTAACAACAAGCCTTGACTCCCCATTCACCAAAACCCTAGACCAGGATGCTGGGTGAAGGAGTTCCGAGACACGTGGCTTCTCAGAGCCTGGACAGAAAACAAAGCAGGTGCCTCCAGAAAGGTGTCTGACCTGGGGTGGGGGCGTTGTTGGGGACTTTGATGGGGTCCTAAAGGCTATATACATGGATGGACTCCCTACTTCCCTCCTACATACTTCTGGGCAACGTGGCAAATTCTTGGTGAGGACTAGGAGACTAGATGGACTGGTAGCACTAGCAGAAGCTGGCAGAACTGGGAAATGTGATCACCCAGTCAGAACTGTTGAATGCTGGGGTTGGTGTACAGGCCGGTTATATGTGTGTCAGAGGGGGTGTGTTTTTCTCCCAAATACCCACCTTCTATCTGACCCCAGTGCCCTCACCTCTGTAGTGGGCTCTTCTGGGAATGACCTCAGGTGAAAGGGTGACTGAGCGCAGAAGACAAGGGCTCACACAACAACGGAGTCTATCTTCTGCATCCAACAACCCCTGCCCAGCAAAAGGGAAAAGAACCTAGAAGGTAGGTGTGGAGGTGCAGCTCCCCACCTCTGACTAAAGCCACCAGGTTCCCACCAGGGAGAGGTAGGGTGCAGATGCACAGCTGTGTGGTTCCCACTGCTCCAGGCCAGGGGTTCTGTGGTGTCCCCTCCTCCCCATCCCTGCAGCTCCCCTTTTCCTGGAACACTGGCCACTAGGGATGAGGGTGGGATCCTCAGGTGGACACCCACCTCCACCCCCCACCCCTGGGGTGCATTTGTGGCAGAGCCAGGACAGACTGTGGGGCACGGTGGAGGCACAGGCAGGGCAGGATGGGGAGGCAAGAGGCAAGGGTCTGGGCCGCGAGGGTGGGGAGGAAGGGTAGAGTGGGGGATGGGGTTTACAGGGGGGGTTGTGGAGTGCGGGAGCTCAGGTCGGCCACTCAAGTGTGCTGCTGGAAGAAGCTGTAGGCTGCGATTCCGTGTGGCGCCAGGAGTCTGAGAACCGAGGGCTGGAACCAAGTCAGGGCCACCAGCAGGCCAGGGGCGCAACATCTCCGCCAGGTGACTGCTAGAGGCTCCGTGGGTCCCAGCCAGCAGCGCCATGTTTGAAACCCAGCGCGGGCGCGTGGTGTAGCTGTGCGCAGCCTCTGCTCTTCCTCAGCCACCACCGCAGACTCAGCGGCCTCCTAACCTGTGGCCGCCGCCGCCTCAGCAGCCACTGCCTCTGCCGTGCTCCCCGCACCGGGACCTCAGACTCAGGGCCACCATGGCTGGGCGCCTCCGAGGGGCTGCGTGTGGCGATGTGCGTGCCTTGCAGCTCCACATGCTCTGCGCTCCCGGCCAGGACCCACACTATGATCGGAGCACCCGCCAGCCACTGAAGCCGTTTCCACGCGTGCTAGTGCTCATGCTCGCTCTTCTCCCAGCTCTCTCTCTGCCCCACACTCCTCTCCTGGGCCACCCACCCCTGCTGCACACACACCGATGCCCCTGGAGCTCCTGGCCATTGCTGCCACCAAAGTGTGCTCCTGGGCCCCGCCCCCTCCTCCCCTGGGTCCCACCCCCCACCCCGGGCCACAATTGCAGCCCTGACTGGGCCTGAGGCTTCTGGACCATGGCAATTGCAGCCTTACCTCAGCTCAACATTACCCCCACCCCTAGTACCGGCCCAGGGGATCGAATCTCCCCTCAGCCCCACCGCTGGAGGAGACTCTCCTCCATCCCCCTCCACTCCACACACCAAGCAGTTGCATGGTGACACTCCTGTGTGTATGTGTGTTTGTGTTTGTGTCTGTGTGATTGTTGGGGATAACCACCTCTCAAGGACTCAGAACATAGCACCCTTTGGGATGACTCAGCACACAGCACACTTCCAAAATCAGCACAAAGCACCCTGTGTAAATGACTCAGCACACAGCTCCCCTTGAAGGACTCAGCATGTAGTATGCTGAGTACTCTACCCAGCACCCTTTGAAGGAGGGAGTCTATAGCCCACAGTGTAAAGGACTCAGTGAATGGCATGCTTTGAAACACTCAGCACATAGCACTCTTTCCCAGGGACTCATCACAATCTGTGTTGAAGCACGCTGTGTAAAACACCCAGTGCACAGCTTCCTTAGATAAACTCAGCACACAGAACAATTTTGAAGGACTCAGCACATACCACACTGTGGAAGCTCTCAGCACACAGCACCATTTGAAGGACAGTACAGAGCACCCTATGGAAAGGACTTGGCACACAGCACTCAAAATACACTTCATCCCTCTCTTCTCAATGGCTCACACATAGCAGGACCCTTTAGGATGCATTAACACACCACAACTTTTGAAGGACTCAGAGTACAATACTTTGTGTAATGGACTCAGCAAAAAGCCCCCTTAAAAAAAAACCAGGATGGCCCACTCTTCTCAGGGATTCAGCACATAGCACCCTTTGGGATGACTCAGCAAACAGCATCTTTTTAAGGACTCAGCATATAACTCCCATGAGGGAAGGACCCAGTAAATAGCGCCCTGTGAAGGACTCAGCACATAGCTGTATGTCACAAGTTCAGCTGTCATTAGAATTAGGGTGCTTTCTTCAGTATCACCATTCTTCAGAAACACGTCACAAATCCTACCAGTTCACATTTAGACAAGCTGTGTTTTATGAGGGAAGTCAGCTGGGGGTCTTTAACTAAAAGCTTGGGGGCCCTGTCCCTGAGCTCTTTGGTTCAATGCTAGAGCTCTAACACTTGGAGGCACAGATCCAATTTTGTTTTTTGGGGTTTTTCTCTGACAGGTCTTATGGTGATAAGTAAGGCCAAGTTAGGGTATCCGTGGGCAAAGGCTCTTAGCTCAGCCTGGAGCTGACCTCTCCCTTCCCTGTTGCCCTGGAAAGCTGGGCCTCCTGGAGCTCTCTGGGCCTAGGGTTGAACAGACCTACTCAGGCATCAGCAATCAGGGTGAGCAAAAGTCAGCTTGGCCCTAGTAACTTGCCCAAATTGAACTCTAGAGGATAATGGCATGAGACCGCATGTTCCGTGTGTGGCCACCAGGGGGCAGGAGTGGCCCACAATAGGGATTGTACTTGTCACTTGTGTTTACTCTTGCTTCCCTGGGGCCCCCAATCATGATTCAAAGCCACCATGGACAGCAAAGTCCTTGAGACTCATACCTACAATTAACCATCAAAAAGGAAGTGGGGCTGCACACACACACACACACACACACACACACACACACACACACACAAACACAAACACACACACCACATATATGCAAAATCAGAGATTTCTACACTGCAGTCTTTGGGTATTCTCTACTTTTTCCCCCACTAAGCCTGGTGGCTGCTGGCCCAGATGTTTGGTGCATACAACATCACCTGGCATCTTCAATTTTGGAGGAACAGAATGGCTAGAAGGTCAACCTTCCCCCATCCCGGCTCCTTGATTGGGTCATCGTCTATCCAGGCCCTTTGGGGCTCCTTTACAGACTCGCCAAGATGCCTTCAAAAGGCATCACATACTGGGCACTGGTGGCTCATGCCTGTCATTCTAGCTACGCAGGAAGCTGAGATCTGGAGGATCATGGTGCCAAGCCAGTCTGGGCAGGACAGTGTATGAGACTCTTATCGATGAACCATCAGAAAACAAAAATGGCAGTGTGGCTCAAGTGGTAGAGTGCCAGCCTTGAGAAAAAGAGCTCAGGGACAGCCTTCACGACCAACAACAACACGGAGAGGCATTGCATGATGTCTTTGGGATTGTCATGGGCCAAATGTAATTGGAATTAATTATAATTGGAATTAATCAAGTCCTCCAAGACAAAGCAGTACCTCCTTTAATCCTGTGCTCCTCCATCTCGTCTCACCCCCTGGCCTTGTTCGTGCTTTGGGTCAGCATGGTTCTGGCTGGATGGGAGGGCTCCAAGGAAGATCCCAGAGCAATCACCCCACCTCCTTCTGCCCTGCTCACCCTGATGCTTCTGCTCTTTGCCATAGACCTTCTTCCTGGAATCCATCCATGAGGTCATCACCACCATCATAGTGGTGAGTGGTGGGTGTGGCCTAACTAGGGGCAGTCAGAGGTGGAAGTAGGTCTGGGACTAGGAGCTTCCACTTTGGGTGTGGGCTGAGGCCTGGGCTGACTTTTATTTCATCCTGAGCCTTGCAGTGGTAGGGAGACAGTTTAGACTTTACATTGAGTCAGGTAAGATTGGAATCTGGAGGACCACTTGTGTGGGGAAGGATGTGGGACTCAGGGGGCCACTGTTGTTGGTATTTTCTTGGGACTCCCCCCTCCCTCTCTCATCCCTCAATGGTAGAAGAAAAACTTCAACTCAGGGTGTGGGAAGAGGGGGCAGGGGAATATTTTGGGTTGAACCAGACTTGTGCTTCATATTAATCCTAGCCCCTACTTCCTATTTATCTGAGGAATGGCCATATGGGTTTGGGAGGGGGAAAAATCATCCTAGCTGAGAATGTGGATCAGTGGTAGAGTGTTTGCCTAGCATGCCAGAAGTCACCAATGGGCCACCAATAGGCCATTAGATGTCCCTTGAGTTTGGGCCAACTCCCTTCAGCCTCTGCCCTACCCTACCCCCAGTTTAACCTTCCCGTTGCCCGGCAGATGGAGGCCTGAGAGAAAGCCACTTGGTCACCTACTTCTGGTGGCTGCCAACGCTTTTGAGAGTCAGTATGTCACATAGAGAGTCGTCATCTACATCAGTCTACCGGAGAAAGTGAGAGAGCACTCCTCCCCTGAGCCTGGAAGCTGTGGGCAGATCTGGATGTGGGGCATCTGGGGCGGGACCTGCTCCTTGGGGGAATCCACTATGGGGTCGGGAACCCTGACCTCTCCTCTGGCAGTTTCCATGCTGTCTTCAAGTTGCTTCTGAAGCAGTGTTGGGGAGGGGGATGGGAGGCTCAGCCTGTGCTGGCATCTGGAAACTGCTGTCTGTGCTTTCCCTGGCTAGGAGTGACAGCAGCTCCTAAACACTCTCCTCTTCTCGATCTTCTCCTGAGACAGCCAGTGCATGCACTGGGCTTTTTCCCAACATAGCTCATTCAGGACCAACATCTGCTCTTTACACACCATGAGGGACTCCTTGATAGTTTGGATGTGTGCCAAAAGCTGGCTGCATCAATGGTGGAGCTCACCTGCTGGACTCTGGAAGTCCACCTCATCAGGCAGGTCATGGATGAGGGTCTGTGGCTCCAGCTCAGTCTGGCACTGAGCTGCTGGGTTGGCCATGGGGTGCCTGAAGCTAGCCCACCATTCTTGGGTCAGGAGTTTCCCCCTGTGGATCTCATCCTCCAAGAGCACTCTCAGAGCCATGTCACTCTTGGTCTGGGGAACCTCTCCATCCTGTGTGATGGTCACATGTGGTGGGGGGGATTCACCTAGTTACCTTTTGCTTCTCCAGGGCTCATCCCTTCCCCTTCCCCAGGGAAAGCCAGGAAGCT
The DNA here is from genome assembly GCF_024711535.1 of Dipodomys merriami. Taxonomy (NCBI): domain Eukaryota; kingdom Metazoa; phylum Chordata; class Mammalia; order Rodentia; family Heteromyidae; genus Dipodomys; species Dipodomys merriami. The sequence goes on along the minus strand of NW_027203524.1, from coordinate 18,057 downwards.
CAGCTGGGCTTGCAGGCATTCCTCCTGTGATCTGGTGGCTTCCAGGCACTTGAGAGTGTCCTGCCACTTCGGGGACACCACCTGGTCCCTCCAGTTTGTTGAGCCCTTCACTTGCATCAGCTGCTCCAGCAGCTGGATCTGCCTCTCTAAGTGCTGCTGCAGGGCCTCCTTCTCAGACCACAGTCGCTCATTGGAGACAATGTGCCATTCACAGGAGGTTCTGAACTCCTGCACTGGCCCAGGGACTGCTCCTGCTGCTCCTGAGCTGCTTGGCTCTCTCTCTCTCAGCCACCACTATCCATTTCTCTATCTTCTTCTCTGAGCAGTCCTACTGCTCCCGCAGATGTTTCTTCATCTGCTGCTTTGTGTCCAGGATGCTGGCAAGCTCCTCCTTCTCACTGCTCACCCGGTGGAGAGCGTCCCACAGCAGGGCCAGCTTTTCCTCCGGTTGTCTATCCCACACACATGCATATCGTGGGGTCTCAGGGGTCTCCTGCTGATCCTAGGCTTTCTCCTCCAGTCTCTGCAGTTGCTCCTGCTGCTCCACGTTCTGAAGACGGAGACTGGTTTTCCTGGACCTGGATATGAAGTTGTTCCTCCAGGTTATTCAACTCCATCTTCAGTACCTAATGCCCTCCAGCGCTTGTTGGAACTTGCATATTCTCTTCTTCATGTTGCTCCTCTGTATCTACAGCACTTCCACCTTCTCCTGCAACTCTGTGTTCACTTGCTCCAGGTCATCAAAGTTTCTGGTATTTTCCTCGAGCTGAAGGATCACATCATTCAGCTGTTTGAGGAACATTTTGGTCTTCTCCTTTGCAGCAGTGACCAGAGAAGCCACTATCTCCAGCTCTGCCACACGCCACTCTGTAGCTTGTAGGCAGCTGGTGACAGCTTCATGCTCCCTTTCTCTGTCATCAGCGGCCTGCTGCACTTGGGCCAGTGCACATTGTAAATCGCTTTCTGCCGAAACCAACCGCTGTATGGGTGCCTTTTGGATTTCTACCTCCATTTTTGGTGCTGCATGTATCTGGTCTATCTTCTCCCTCTCTTACTCCCATTGACCCTGCGGGTCTGTCTCCCTACTTCAGTGGTTGGATCTTGGCACAGAGTGCCTGGTTTCTTCTTTTCTGTGGTCCAGGGTGGGCACCATATGCAGGTAGCACCTCTGTGGATCCTTGGTGGGATTGGGACCCTTGACACTCTGGACCCTGGTGGCTGTGACTGAGTCCAAAGTCAGGGTAGGCCCATGGTCGGCATCACCTTTCGCTGGACTCTCCATTCAATCTCGCTCCCCAGTGGTGTTTGTCTTGGGGATCCCTCCCTTTTTCGTGTTCTTTGTTTTCTTGAATGTTTCAGGTCTGTCGGGAGGATACTGCTGGTGTTCTTGTGGCAGCTTTTTGCCCACAGTTCTCTCATTGATTCTTATTGTTTCAGACATCTGAGCGCCAGGACGGGAAAGTTGGGCTGGCCACATTCCCAGGCTCTAGAAAATCTTCTATTCTCCCACTCACTGACTAGGACATCGTTTCCTACTCTACCTCAAAGTCACCTGGAGTCTCTTGCTCACCACTCAGCCACCTCTACATTCCTCAACTGCTGATAGTGGTGTCACCCAACAGAGGGATTCCAGGTGCTACTGGGAAGCATGTAATATGGGCATGTCCACTATTCTTGGATCCCATTGGTGAAAAAGAATGATGAAAAAATGGGGGTGTGCCTGGAATCCTGGGATGCAGACCAAATGGGCCTAGTCAACATGACAGCAGCTCCTTTACCAGGAAAGTCTGTCCAATCCAGTTGGGGACAAGAGGGAGACCTGCTTTAGCCAGATGGCTGCACAGATTGTGTGTATGTCTGTTTTTGCCAGTCCTGGACCTTGAACTCAGGATCTGGTCACAGTCCATGAGGTGTTCTTGCTCAAGATTAGCCCTCTACCACTGGAGCCACACAGCTCTACATCTGGCTTTGTTGGCATTGAGGTTGGACAGGTGTCTCAAGGACTTTCCTGCCTAGGGTTACTTTGACCATGATCCTCCTATCACAGCCTTGTAAGTATCAAGGAGGACTGGTGAGAGCCACTGGTGCTTGGCTAATCATTGTTCGGGATTATGGCTTCCTCAGTAGCCTGCAAGCCTTCAGCAATGCAAGGTGAAGTATGCTTTGGAGCCAGATCACTCAGACCCAGATGGCCATACTGCAAAGTAAGAAAATGTAAAAATGCCATCCTGCCACTTTTTTCTGTGCAATTCCCCCGTTGCACAGGGCCTGAAGTTCTAGGATCCCAGGATAGCTTGTGTTTCCAGCGGCTGCACCCCAGCCTATGGTGATGAAAGCTGAGGCACGGTTACCATGACCTGAGTTCAAGACCATGCTTGGCAAAAAAAGCAAAAAGCAGAAAAAAATTAGCTCCCTGGCTTGCAATTCACGCTGTTTCTCCTACCTTTGATTTTGAACTTAAGGCCTGGGTAACTCTGAAGCACTGTGGACGAAGGGGAAGCTCACCATGCTTGAAGACAAGAAAGTGAGGCCTGGTCCCTAGGCATGAATTAAAGTCCCAGCCCTGGAAAAATTCTATTTATATATATTGTAAAGGTAAGATTTCTACTTACATATAGATTTTCAGTCCATGTCCTGTTTGTATTGGTTATTTATTGTATTTTTGTTTTATTCATTTATTTTCCATTTTTTAATTGTGAAAATACTGTACATAGGGGATACAATTACATGGGCAAGATAATGAGTACATTTCATATCAAGCATTGTAGCCTCCTCCTTTGTTTCCACTTCCCATCCCTTCCCATGTTCCCTCTCACCCCCCCAACCAATCCTCCCTGCTCCTCCCCCGCACTCCCCCTGCACCAATGTTGTAAAGTTCATTTTTGACATAACGACTTGTACATCTCATTGCTGCAATGGGTCCACCTGTATCCCTATTTAAACGATTAATTTTTCCTGTTTCCCTCCACAAATTATACCGACATCAAATACAGTGAAAGCAGGTGTTATACTGTGGGAGAGGGACGTACAAAGCAACAAAGAAATAATATTATACATGTGTTAGAAACAATCACAAGAGAGAGAAAAATCATTTGAGTACATATCTTAGGGTTCATTTCCCTAACATCACCTTATCTGACCTATTCTGCTTGACCCAGACATATACTAGATATTGCAAATAAGGGAAACCATGGGACCTATGTTTCTTTGGGCCTGGCTTACTTCACTTAATATAATTTTTTCCAAGTCTTTCCATTTCCTAATAAATGGGGCAATGTCATTCTTTCTGATGGAGGCATAGAATTCCATTGTGTATATATACTACGTTTTCTTGATCCATTCATCTACTGAGGGGCATCTGGGCTGGTTCCATATCTTAGCTATAGTAAATAGTGCTGCAGTAAACATAGTCGTGCTGGTAGCTTTAGTGTGGTCTTGTTTGTAAACATTTGGGTAAATGCTCAAAAGTGGGATTGCTGGGTCATAGGAGAGTTCTATGTGGAGTCTTTTGAGGAACCTCCATACTACTTTCCAAAGTGGTTGAACAAGTTTACACTCCCACCAACAATGCAGTAAGGTTCTCTTCTGTCCACATCCCCTCCAGCATCTGTTGTTATTAGAGTTCTTGATTATAGCCATTCTAACTGGTGTGAGGTGGTATCTCAATGTTGTTTTGATTTCATTTCTTTTATGGCTATGGAGGTTGAGCATTTCTTCATGTGTCTATTGGCCATGCTTCTTTCCTCTTCAGAGAAGTTTCTCTTTAAGTCCTTTGCCCACTCTTTTATTGGGCAATTGTTTCTTTGAGGATGTGTTGTTGGGCGATTTAATTTTCTGATTTCCCAGTATATTTTAGATATGAGATTTTTTATTGACTCTGATGACACACATTCCATTCATGATATTGATGACAACCCATCACATAGTATCTAGATTTGCACATGTGTTCTCCATCATGTCTGACACCCAGGACTCTCAGAGAAAAGGAAAACAGGTATCACACTCAGCTTCTTACTCCATGATCCAATTGTTGGCAGTGCTGGGATCTGAACTCAGGGCCTAGCAGACCCAATTCAGACCCTGAATGGGTGTGTCAAAACTGCAACCTCAAGCCAATGAAGCTGCCAGGGCATTTCCAGACCCTGAGATTGAGCTGCAGGAGTGGACAAAATAGCCATACATGGATAGACAGGTGGTAGAACAACAAAAAAAATATATTTGTACATAGTGCCAGAGATATCTACGTAATATTCAATGACATCAACTACATTCCTACTAACTCTTAGGACTTTATTATGCCACCATTGAAGGAATAGTATTCTTTTCATGCTTAATTAACCATTCATTAAGATGAATCATTGTCCTAGGATCACTGCCTCTAATTTTGGACTTCACCAATACACGCAGAAACTTCTCATTCAATCATGCGTTTGCTAACATTTCATTGTTATTCCCATGCATAGGAACAAGTATCTTGGGATCTCCCCGCACTGGTAGGTGTCAGGACCAGGATTCAAGCTCAGGGCCTATTTTGCCGCATGGGCCTATGGTTTCCCTGATGGGCCGTTAGCCTTCTCCAATGCAAGGTGAAGTACCATTTGCAGCCGTGTAATTCAGACCCAGGATGGTCACCGTGCAAAACAAGAAAATATAAAAAATCCATCCTGCGACATTTTTTCTGTCATTTTTCTGTCATCTTTTCCTGTCATTTTTCTGTCAGTTTTTCCTGCAAAGTTTTAGAGCCTAGGATCCCAGGATCGGCTACAAGCCCATGGGAGCCCACCAGCCTGAGGTGATTGAAGCTGAGGCAGAGTTGTCATGAACTGAGTTCAAATCCCATGCTTGGCAATAATAATAATAATAATAATAATAATAATAATAATAATAATAATAATAATAATAATAATAACAATAGCACACCCTGGCTCAGAATTCTCACCATTTTTCTGCCACCTCTGAGATTCCAACTCAGGACTGGGTAACTTTGTTGCACTGTGGGGGAAAGTGAAGCTCACCATCCTTGAAGACTACAAGGTCAGGCCTAGTCTCAGGGCCTGAACTGAAGCCCGAGCACTGGCAAAAATCATATGCTCACCTACTTTATACATAGGATCTCTCTTTACATAGGGATGTGGAATGCATCATGCATTCAGTGTAGTTATTCTTTTTATTGTGTGCCTTAGTCATGGATGCATTTTGTATTTTATTGTATAAGATGACAGCTATAACTGTGCTGACATGGATGGCAACTGATTCCCATGAATATAGAGTTGCCTATATAGCATACTGCATCCTAGCTGAGACCCAGGACTTTCACAGGACAGAGAAACAGGTGCAACGATTGGCTTCTCACATCAGGATTCATCTTTTGGCAGTGCTGGGATCTGACCTCGGGGTATGGCAGGACCAATAGGCGAATGGGTCCAGGTAAGCACACCAGACTGTGAGACACTAAGGAGCGAGGCCATTCCCAGGACCTGAAATTGAGCCCCGTGTGGGCGTGGGGCAGGGCGGAGAAGGGGAGCATAACAGTCATCCTTTCATAATCTAAAGGAAGTATGTAAATAAGTACATATTTGTATAGAGTAGGATGGCGACCAGTGATGGAATCCAGTCTACCTTGTGACTAATGATTCTTGGATCTTCCCCAATGCCTCCATTTCATGACTGTGATGATTATGGCCATGTTTCATCAGCTCTTCATTAAAAATAATCTATACCCCATAAGTCCTGCCTATCATTTCCTACTAGCATCAAACTGGAACTACTCATTCAAAGATGAGATCCATCGAATTCCATGACTCTTCCTAGGTCTGGAAATGAGTATCTCAGAATCTCCCACCATTCCCTCAATGCATGGGGGCTGACCAGGATTCGACCCCGGGGCCTACGTTGCTGGGTCGGCCTCTGGATCTTCTGATGGCCAACAGGCCATCAGCCACACCAGGTAACCTTCACTCTGCAGGCCACCGTGTTTGGACCCAGCATGGTCAGCATGCAAAGGAAAATAAATGTAAAAGTGCCAGGTGGAACTTTCCACCGCTTTTATTTCCCCTCGGGGCTTTTATTTTTCCAGCAAGCCCCTGGATCCTAGGGTCCGAGGTCTGTGGGTCCAGAGGCTGCAGCCTAGGATGATCAGAGCTGAGGCAGAGTTGCCATGACTTGAGTTCAAGGCCCGGCTCTCGCAAAAAAATAAATAAATAAAAAATTATGAATGAAGCACCCTAGCTAAGAACTCACACTGTGATACTGCTAGAGCTGGGATTTAAACTCAGGTCTGGGTAACCCCATTGCACTGTGGGAGAAGGGGAAGCTCACCATCCTTGAAGACTAGAATGTCAGGCCTGGTCCAGGGCTTGATTTGAAGCCCAAGCACTGGACAAAATAACAAGCCCAACTCTTTTACATATAGGATCTCTATTTACATACAGGTTTGGTATGCATCTTGCATTCAATGTAGTTATCTTTTTTTTATTTTGAGTCTTATTCATGGATGTATTGTTTATTTTATTGAGTATGGTGACAGGTATATCTGTGCTGACATGGATGACATCCTATTCCCATGGCTATAGAGTTGCCTATATAGCATTCTCCATCCTGGCTGAGGCCCAGGACTTTCACAGGACAGGAAAACAGGTGGATCGATGCGCTTCTCACATCAAGATGAATCTTTCGCAAGTGCTGGGATTTGAACTCAGGGCCTAGCTGGCCCAATTGGTGAATTGGGTCAATTTGAGCACACCAGCCTGTGAGCCACTATGGAGCTAGGATGTACCCAGGTTCTGAGACTGAGCCCTGGAAGGGAGGATCAATATAATCATGAATTCATCGTTTAAATACAGGATCTATATTATCATACATGGATGGGTGACATCTTGCATTCAGTGTACTCGTTCTCTTTATTTTGTGTCTTATGCATGGATGTAATGTGTATTTTATTGATTATGATGACAGATATAACTGTGCTGACATGTATGGCAACCCACTCCTTTGGGTATAGAGTTGCCTATGTAGTAATCTCCGTCCTCCCTGAGACCCAGGTCTTTCTCAGGACAGGAAAACAGATGGATCGATAGGCTTCTCACATCAGGATAATCTTTTGGCAGTGTTGGGATACAAACTCAGGGCCTAGCAGGCCCAATTGGTGAATGGGCAAAAGTGAGCACACCAGCTTGTGAGCCACTAAGGAGGTAGGCCAGTTCTAGGACCTGAGATACAGCCCTGGGAGAAGGGGATTAGGAGGGGGGAAAATAGTCATGCATTTGTAAGTGCAAGTTAGTATGCAAATAAGTACATATTTTTATAGTGTAGAAGAGATGGAGACCTGTGATGGGAACTACCTTGTGACTACCAATGCTTGGATCTTCCCCGATGCCTCCATTTCATAACTGTGATGATTATGGTCATGCTTCATCAATTCTTCATTAAAAATAATCGATATCCCATGAATCTTGCCTATCATTTCCTACTCACATCAAGCAGGAACTACTCATTCAAAGATAAGATTGATTGCATTCCAGGACCCTTCCTAGGCCCAGAAACCAGTGTCCCAGGATCTCCAGCAGTTCTCTCATAGTAAAAGGGCTGACTGGGATTCATTCTCGGGACCTCCATTGTCTGGTTAGCCTGTGGCACCCCAAAAAACCAGCAGGCTTTCAGCCATGTCAGGTCACTTTCACTCTGCAGGCAGCCATGTTTGGACCCAGAATTGTCACCATGCAAAGGAAGCCCCAGCACTGGACAAGCCCACCTCTTTTAAACATAGGATCTCTATTTACATAAAGATGTGGCATGCACCTTGTTTTCAGTTAATCTTTTTATTTTGTGTCTTATTCATCTATGTATTGTGTATTTTATTGAGTATAGGAGGAAATATATAACTGTGCTCACATGGATGACAACCTATTCCAATGGGTATAGAGTTTCCTATGCTTTCTAGATCCTAGCTGTGACCCAGGACCCAGCATAGGAAAACATCTGCAAGGTTTGGCATCTCACATCAGGATGAACCTTTTGGCAATGCTAGAAGTAGAACTCAGGGCCTAGCAGAACCAACTGCCAAATGGGTCAACATGAGCACACCAGCTTGTGAGCCACTAAGGAGGTAGGCCATACACAGGACGTGAGATCTAGCCCTGAGGTGGGGGTGGAGCACCATATTCATCCATTCATAAGCTGAAATTAATATGCTAATAAAGGCCTGTTTGTATAGAGTAGGAGATGTGGTGAGCTGTGTTGGAATCCTATCTTCCATGTGACTACCAATTCTTGGATCTTTCCCAATCCGTCAATTTCCTGAATGTAATTATTATTGTCACACTTCATGCAGTCTTAATTCAGATCTTACCTATCATTTCCTATGTGAATCATGCATGCACTTCTCAACTCTTCCCTAGGCCTGAATTCAAGCACCAGTACTGAAAAACAAAACATTTATAGACATTTTAAATATTGGAGTTATATCTCTATATTCATTTTAAATCATGTTTGTTGGAGTGATTCATTATATTTTATTATTATTAATTGATTGATTGAGTTAGCATTTATTTTATGGCCTGTGAGTACACCTATAACATTTATTACATTTGTTCCAATCTATTCCATAGCATATAGCTTTGAATACATAACATGCACATCATACTTAAAACCCAGCACTTGCACAGAAAAGGAAAACAGGTGTCACACATGGAATCTTACACCAGGAAGAAACTTTGGCAATGATGGGACCTTGACTGAGGGACTAGGAGGCCCAATTCCTGAAGGGGTGAGTGTCAGCATGGCAGCATCTAGCCATGCAGGTGCCAAGTGGATCTGAAGACCTGGGATCGAGTTCCAGGTTTGGCCAAAATAGCAAAAATGTTCTATGCATATGATGCGATACAAATAAATATAAATTTAGATATTTACATACTGCCAGAAATATCTATTTAGTGTTCAATGACACATACTACGCTCGTACGGATTCTCAGGTCTTTAGTGAGGACTCCATTTAATCAATAGTATTCTTTTAGTGCATAATGAACTATGAATTAAAATCAGTCGGTGTCCTGTGATTATTGGGTCTAATTTTCTGCTAGACTGATTGATGAACTACTCATCGAACCATGACATTGTTCACAGTCCTCTGGTGCTCTTATGGACAGGCAATAGTTTCTCAGGCTCCCCAGCCCTTTGGAAGTGGCATGACCGGGATTCAAACTCAGGACCTAGGTGTCCAGGTTGGCCTATGGCTTCACTGCCAGCCTGCCAGCCTTCAGCAGTGCCAGGTAACCTACAGGTTGCAGCCATGTCATTTGAAACCAGGATGGTCACCATGCAAGGAAGGAAAACCAAGAAACCGCCGACCATCCACAGATCGCGGTTTTTTTTGGTGCTGATTTCATTTTGTTTTCCTGTCAGCCCCTGAGGCGTACCATCCCATGATCGGCCGTGAGTCCAGAGGCTGCACCATCCCAGCCTAGGGTGATGGAATCTCAGGCAGTGTTGCCACAACTTCAGTGCAAGCCCCGTGATTGGCAACCAATCAATCAATCAATAAAATTTTAAAATATTAGAAATATCTGGGCGCCGGTGGCTCACACCTGTAATTCTAGCTACTCAAGAGGCTTAGGATTGTGGTTCAATCCAACCCAGGCTGTACAGCCCATGAGACTCTTATCTCCAATAAAGCACTAGAAAACCAGAAGTGGTGCTGTGGCTCAAGCGGTAGTGCACTCGCTTTGAGCTGAAGAGTGCATGGACAGTGCCCAAGGCCAGAGCTCAAGCCCCACGAAAAAAAAATTGTAAAAATACTAATGAAGCTCCCCAGCTTGGCATTCAAAACTTTTATTTTTCCTCTCAGGCCTGGCATTTGAACTGAGAGTCTGGGTAAATCTAATGCACTGTGGGGGATGGGGAAACTCACCATCTTTGAAGACAAGCAATTCAGGCCTGTTCCCTAGGCCTGAATTCAATCCCAATCCTGTTAAAGTAATATTCATCCACATTTGAAATAATGATTAATATCTACATACTTATGTTTACCCCATATTATTTTACTGTGTATTTATTTTATTTCTTGCACTATTCATTCATTCATTATTTATATTGACTATTATTACACTTATAACATGTATTAAATTGATTACATCTTATGAGAACTATACAGATTAGCATATGTATTATATATCTTACTTCAGACCCAGGACATTCACAGAAATTCTATAGTAGATGATCCCATGCTTAGAAAAACAGAAAGAATACACCAACCAAAGTCGAATTCATCCCTAGGCACCCCAGTGGCTCACATCTTTAATCCCAGCTACTCAAGAGGTGAGAACTGGAAGATGAAATTTCAAAGCCAATCCAGGCAGAAAAGCCTGAGAAACGACATCTCCAATTAACTGGCAAAAAGCAAGGCTACAGGTATAGCTGAAGTGGTAGAAAATCAGCTATGAACAATCAAGCCAAGAAAGAGCAAGCTGCATTCAAGTGCAGAGAGAGGGGAGTAGGGGAAGAAAGCAGAGAGAAATCCTCCAAAAACAGAGAAAAAAACAACAGTACACACATCCCACCTAATTTATGGCACCAACAAACTGAAAATAAAAAATCAAGCTTGTACAGTTGTATAACTTTACATGAGCACATATGCTTTTAGGTACACTTCAAAGCTATGTTTTAATAATATCTATGTAGATATATTAAAAATGTATGTATATATATATATATATATATATCTTTAAATAAACTAAAAAACTAGCCAATGAATAAATACTTCTGAATTAGTGCCTTAACCATGGCTTTATAAATTATATATATTAAAAGTGTATTCCAAGTTCCTTTCCTCAGAATCAATCTTTAATAAGTTTGTTCATTCACCAGGTGACAGTGGCTCACACCTATAATCCTAGCTACTTAGGAGGCTGAGATCTGAGGATGGGAGTTCAAAGCCTGCCTGGGCAGGAAAGTCCGTGAGACCCTTATGTCCAATAAACCGGAAATGGCACTGTGGCTCAAGCATTAGAGCACTTGCCATGAGTTGAAGAGCTGAAGGTGGGCAGCGAACCCTAGAGTTCATGCCCCACCACCGACAAAAAAAAAAAAAAAGAAGAAGAAAGAAGTTTGTTCGTATGGATCATAAAATTCTAACCTTCTGAGCTTTAGGAAACTTGCCTTCCTTTTCTTCCACGGTCTTATGCTCTTTAGGCAAGTACTCCACTACTGAGCTACATCCCAGTCCCAATGTTTTTTTTTTTCTATTTATAATTCACTTTATTCCCAAAATGCTTACAAGTACCTACTGTCCTCACAGAATTAGTATTCATTCAGAAACCCAACCTTTTGTGGTATGAGAACTCTCCTACTGTATTTTGTGGTAGGCACTGAGGAAAACTCACACGATGCAATTGCAGAGAGTTTATAGTTATAGAAATAACTCTAAATACAAATAACATCAATTGTCCCTCTAGGGAGGAATGATGTACTCATTTTCATTCTCACTCTTCATGGCAGATGTTCAAAATGGAAACACCAATGTGCTATGCTGAAATGTAAACGTTTAAACCCCTTTTTAAAAAACTCTCATGTTATAAAATCAAAATGTATCAAATAAAGGTGAACCTTAAAGTGAACTTTAAAAAATATGAAAAATGCTAATGAAGCTCCCTGGCTTGAAATGTGTGCTATATTTTTGTCTGCAAGGCCTGGGATTTGACTCGGGGTCTGGGTAACTCTTGCACTCTGCGTGAAGGGGAAGTTCTCTACGCTTGAAGATCAGAAAGTCAGGCCTCTTCCCTAGGCCTGAATTCAGGCCCCAACCTCGGAAAACGTAGTCTTCACATGTATTTTAAAGATAGGATTGAACTTCCAGACAGGTGTTCAGTCTATATCATGTTTGGTGTGGTTATTCATTGTACTTTTTGTTTTATTCATTTATTTACCATTTATTTTATTGACTGTGATGACACCTAACCATGTATTACATTGTTTACACCCTATCACATAGCATTTAGATTTGCAGACTTGTTCTCCATCATGCCTGACACCCCGCACTCTCACAGAAAAGGAAAACAGGTGTCACACTTGGCTTCTTACTCCAGGAGGAAATTTTTGGCTTGCTCTGAGATTGAGCCCCAGGGTGGGCCAAAATAGCCATACATGGATAGGCAGGTGGTAGTATACCAATAAATACATAATAGTACAGAGTGCCAGAGCCATGTATCTAGTATTCAATGACATCTGCTACATTCCTACCAAGTCTTAGGTAGTTATTATGCCTCCATTGAAGGAGTATTATTCTTTTCATGCCTAATTAACCATTAATTAAGTTCAATCAGTGTCCTAGGATTATTGCATCTAATTTGAGTCCAGACTGCTGTACGAACTATTCAATCATGAGTTGCATACCATTCCATTGGAATTTCTTTCTTTTTTGGGGGGGGGGTTGCAGGCATGGGGCCTGAACTCTGGGCCTTGGTGCTGTCCCTCAGCTCTTCAGCTCAAGGCTAGTGCTCTACCACTTGAGCCACAGCGCCACTTCTGGCTTTCTTCTTTTTGCTTATGTGGTGCTGAGGAATCGAACCCAGGGCCTCAGGCATGCAACCCAAGCACTCTACCACTGAGCCACTTTCCCAGCCCCTCCTTCGGAATTTCTAAGCGCAGGCAGGAGTCTCTTGGGATCTCCTGCCATTGGTAGGTGTCAGGACCAGGATTTGAACTCAGGGCCTGTGTTGCAGTGTTGGCCTATGGCTTTCCTGACAGTCCGCCAGCCTTGAGCAATGACAGGTCACCTGGGCGTGGCATCCATGTCATTCAGACCTAGGATGGTCACCTTGCAAGGAACCATAGCCAAGAAACCGCCTACCATGTACGGCTTGCGGATTTTTTTACTGTCATTTTCATTTTGTTTTCCTGTCAGACATCAGGTCTTAGGATTCCAGGATCGGCTTTGGTTCTGGAAGCTACACCCCAGGTTAGTGTGATGTAAGCTGAGACAGAGCTGTCACAATCTGAGTTCAAGCCACGTGCATGGTCAAAAACAAACAAAAAAATTAAATTAAAAAAATTAAAACAATTTAAAAAATTTTTAAAACAATTATTTATCTCCCTGTTTTGCAATTCGTGCCATTTTTTCTGCCAGGCCTGGGATATGAACTCAAGATCTGGGTAAATAGGCAGCACTGTGGGGCTAGGGGAATCACACCATACTTGAAGTCAAGAAAGTCAGGCCTGTTCCTAGGCCTGAATTCAAGCCTCAGTCCTGCAAACTATACTCCTTATATGCATTTTATTTACATTTTAAAGACAGGATTTATACTTCCATATAGTCAGACAATATCATGTTTGGTATGGTTATTCATTTCATTTCTTGTTTTATTCATTTATTTACCATTTATTTTATTGACTCTTTGAGCCCTATATGGTTTATTACATTGTTTACTTCTTATCACATAGCATCTAGATTTGTAGATGTGTTCACTATAATGCCTGACACCCAAGACTCTCTCAGAAAAGGAAAACATGTGTCACATTTGGCTTCTTACTCCAAGATTAAACTTTTGGCACTGCTGGGATCCGACCTCCGGGCCTAGCAGGCCCAATTCATGAATGGGTAAGGGTGAGCACGGCAGCCTCTAGCCAATGAAGCTGTGAGGTGGTTCCCAGGCACTGAGATGGAGCCCCAGGTTTGGCCAAAACAGTGATAAATGGATTGGCAGATGGTGGTATACAATTAGTACATATTGATAGAGTGCCAGAGCCATCTATCTGACTGAATGACGCCTACTACATTCCTACCAACTCTAAGGTATTTATTATACTGCCTTTGAAGTAATATTATTCTTTTCATGCTTAATAAACTATCAGTTAAAATCAGTCAGAATCCTAGGATTATTATATCCACTTTTAGGCTCGACTGATGCACGAACTACTCTTTCAATCAGTGTTCCTATGCATAGGAACGAGTGTCTTGTGATGTCCTGCCATTGGTAGGTGTCAGGACTTAGATTTTTAACCCAGGGCCTATATTGACAGGTTGGCCAATGGCTTCCCTGATGGCCCACCAGCCTTCAGGAATAGCAGTTCAGCTCCACTTTGCAGCCATGTCATTCTGACTCAGGATGGTCACCCTGTAAAGAAAAGAATAACGTAAAACCCCCAGTCTTCTGCAGCTAGGGACTTTTTGTGCTGTCCCACTTTTTTTTTTCTTCCTGCAAACCCTCTGGGATCCCAGGATTGACTATGGGTGAGAGGCTGCAGTCCAGTCTAAGGCAATCAGAGTTGAGGTATATTTGCCACAACCTGAGTTCAAGCTCCATGGTTGGCAAAAAAAAAAAAGAATAAATGAATAAATAAATAAATAATTTAAATAAATTGAAAATAATCCCCCTGGTTTGGAATTTCTGCCAGTTTTCTTTCCTAGCCCGGGATTTGAACTCAGGATCTTGGTAAATCTGTAGCAATGTGAGGGAAGGTGCAGAGTTTCTACTACTTGAGTTCAAATCCTGTGCCTAGCCAAAAACAAAAAATTAAGTCACTGACCTCATCTGGGGAGTGGGAGGGTAGCTGTGGAGGTGGGAGGGAAGGGATGGCAAGGGGAAAACAAAGGAGGAGGTAACAGTGCTCAATAGTAAATGTACTCATTACTTTGCTTATGTAATTGTAATCCCTCTATACAATATTTTTCAACAAAAAATGTACAAAAAAGGAAACAACTTAGAGCTCAGATAAGCACTTTGCAGGTAAGGGAAGCATGTCTGAATAGATATACAAGATTATACACTGCTGCTTTTAAAATATTCAGTTTGGAACTGAATAAACATAATTGCATCTATTAAAAGTAATTCTCACTGTCTTGGAACTGGGGTTAGTATTTCTGCCACTGCTGGGATTTGGTCTTACCATCTGGGTAACTCTTTTGCATCGTAGGTGAAGGGGAAGCTCACTGTCCTTGAGGAAAAGAAATTCAGGGTACAATTCCCAGGTTCTAAATTAAGTCCTTATAGTGGAAAATAATATTTATGTACATGTGTAATATATGTTACATTTTACATGTGTATGTTTATTACAAACTGTGATTTTTATGATTGATTTTGTATTTCTGTATTTCCAATTTTTTTCATTTACTTATTGTTTATTGTATTAGTATTATTATACACATAATATTCATTACATTTTGCACATCTATTATATAATTACACAGTATAATTTAGGACATTGACTCATTTTTCATTAATACTTTATTAAGTGTTGAAACCTGATACAAAATTAAATGGAGGCATTTGTCACAGCCTTCACATGTTTACAGTCTCTCTCAAATATGAGCTGTGACTTGTTTATCTTTAATACCTTCCTATAGGGATTTCTTTAGATGATTTATACTCAGAAGCCTTTCCTTGAGGATAGGCAAGTTGAGAGATAAAATTGTAAGGGTGGGACTGGGAATGTGGCTTAGTGGTAGAGAGCTTGCTCAGCATGCATGAATGCCAGGGTTTGAATCCTCAGTGCCACAAACTCAGAAAAAGCCAGAAGCTGTGGAGTGCTCAAGTGGTAGAGCACAAGCCTTGAGAAAAAGAAGCACGGAGACAGTACCCAGCCCCTAAGTTCAAGCCCCAGCACTGGCAAAACCAATAGGCCAGATGTCAGTGGCTCATACCTGGAACCCTATCTTCTCAGGAGGCTGAGATCTGAAGACCACAGTTCAAAGACAGCCTAGGCAAGGAATGCCTGTTAGAATCGGATCACCAACGAACCACCAAAAGGCCCCACGTGGCACTGTGGCTCAAGTGGTAGTGTGTTCGCCTTGAGATGAAGGGCTCAGGGACAGTGCCCAAGCTTGAGTTTGAGACACACAATGGGAAAAAGTGAGAGTTAATCAAAGTACTTTTCCTATTTGCTAATTAGGAGAACATTCTCTGGAAAATGAACTCTGATGTACACCAGAATTGGAGTCAGAGCTCAAGGTTCAAGTTTAGCAGATCCATCTGCCCAGCCTCTCAGACTCTAGCATTATAACCTTGTGTCCTGCAGGGTTCTGAAAGGCCCATTGTTGAAAGGCTTAATATGTTCCCCAAGCCCTTTGTGATAAACAATTGACTTGTATTGTCAATGTCATTACACTTCTGACCTAGCAGAGCACCAGTAGCTAAGACCCATCCCCTAGCTCAGGAGACTGAGGTCTGAAGATCACAGGGTGTAGCCAGGCAGGGCAGGAAAGTCTATGACACTCTGACTTCCACTTCTGAAAGGGCAGATGTTCAAGAGCTTCCTGGGTTTCCCTTGGTGATGAGAAGTTACTTGTACTTGAGTTGAACTCAAGGCCTGGGCAATGTTTCTAGCACTCTACTACTTGAGCCACAGCACCAATTCTGGCTTTTTCTGTGCATGTGCTACAGAGGGATCAAATGCCGTACTTCTTGCATGCTAGGCAAGCACTCTCACACTAATCCACATTCCCAACCCTCTCATCTTTTTCTTAATGGTAGTTTCTACATAAGTATGCTACCATTTTACATCCCCCAAGTTTAATTTTCTGAATATCAGTTATTTCAAAAACCCTGATCTTCTCTTTCCCTGCCTGATTTGTGACGGTTCCTGCCTTGGTCTCATAATAAAATGTAAATAAAGGCTGCTGAGATCTTAAGTGTGCACCATATAAGGACACAGGCCTGGAACTCTGGAAGAGCAAAACCATGGACCTGAAAAAAAGAGAATGATGCAGTATGTGCAACAAGCCTGTCTGAAAAATAAATCTGTACATAAAAGGAAAAGCATTGCATACAATCTGTTTGCACTTAGGGAGGTAATATACACACATAAGTAGGTAGGACACTCATACATAAACTTGGCCTTCTCTTTTTGAATTTTTTTGGTGGACATCCCAGGGCTTAAACTCAGGCCCTATGTGTATCTCAGCTGTTTTGCTCAAGGCTGAGACTCTGCCACTGCCACAGATCCAATTCCGGCCATCTGGTCGTTAACTGGACATAAGCGTCTGCCAGGCTTTCCTGCCTGGATTGGCTTGTATCTCCTGCTCAGCTTTCTTTCTCAAAGCTGGAACTCTACCCTCTGGGCCACTGATTCACTTCTGTTTTTCTGGTGGTTTATTGGAAATAAGAATCTCACAGACTTTCTTGCTTGGGTGGGCTTTGAACTGAGATCTCCTTAGGAGACTTCAAGTTTCTTTCCTCAGGATTCACCAAGGATCTGCTCCACACAAACCCTTAGTCAAAATCTTGAGGGGTACTAGAGAAAAACGGAAATATGATGATGCTTCTAGTGTGTTCTAGATACTTAAGGTTGGAGACAGAAAACACTCACACTTATTAGAAAATTTCATAGGCCTAGGGAGCAATACAGAAAGCATGAGGATCACTCCAGCTTTTGGTCCTCTCATCCTGAGACCGTAAATTCACTGCAGCTCAATGCTAAGTGATTGAACTGGCATGTCCTGTGGACATTTGCAGCCAAAATCATGTCACACTCTTTTCTCACTTTTGGCTTCAAACCTGTGGCCAGAGGAGGAGGAGAGAAAATCCTTCTCAGAGAAAGCACCTATAAAGAACATTGGGTAGTTTACATATAAATTCAAAGCATTGGAATGATGCTGTTAAGTACTCAGATTGTCCAGATTAAAAAATGAAGAAGAAAAGAAAGGCAGGTGCCAGTGGCTGCTGACTATATTCCTAGCTCCTCAGGAGGCTGACATGTACAGAATCTGAAATGTAGAGAATCTGAGTTTGAATCCAGCCAGCATAGGAAAGTCCAAGACACTGTTATTTCTAAGAGATCACAGAAAACCCAGAAGTGGCGCTGTGGCTCAAGGTTAATGCAATACCCTTGAGCAAAAGTAACTCAGGGACAATGCCTATGCTCATAGTTCAACCCCAGGACCTGCTTCCATGTCTTTGTGTATGTGTGGATGTATTCCTATAGGTGAAGCTCCAGAGTAGCTATGATGAAAGGCACCAAGCTAGAAAATTTGTTTTCAATACAATGATTTCATAACACAGAGACTGCTTTCATGACAGTGCATGTTCCTGGGCTCCCCTCACAGTTCCCAGTGCAGCCTGAGGGTTTCTC